>NC_052352.1:45902133-45936090 GCF_009727055.1 Benincasa hispida
GGTGAGCGCAACGCGCTGCTCATCCTCGAGCCTTCTTTTCTCTTCTTCTTCCGTCATTTCATTGGCAAGGAGAACCTCCTCATCATGAAGCTGTCTGGCCAAATCGGCCGAGGCGATGATTTGGCGTGCCCTTGCCATCTTTTCTTCCTTCTTCTAGAGTTTCCTTCTTCGTTCTTCCTTCTCCTTCTCCATGCGTTCGTTGATTGCTGGGTCTTCCATGGACCCTTGTGGCGCATTCTCTTTGTTACGCTGCATCAGTGGGGAGATGTCAGGGTATTCTTTGTCGTCCGAACATCGTGGTTCAATTTGCGCTGACACCCCTTCTCCATCCTTGTGGTGGTTGATTCTCCGTCAAAATCAAGACTTTTTGCCCTTTTCCTCCGCTCTTCCTCTTTTCTTAGGCGTTTCTCTTCTTGCCTGTGTTGTCTTCTTTCACTTCTCCTCCTTTTCTTCTTTTCTTTTTCCAACAGGGAAACTTCATCTTTCTCTGCCCATTGCTCGTCGACTCCTCTCTCCTCCTTTTCCGTTTCTTCGGACTGCTCTGTTCGCCTTCTTGCCTCCACGACCTCTAGAACAGCCCTAATGGGTCCCTCATTGGAGTCTGTTCAGGCATTCTCCTTACTATCTGAGATGGTAAGGGCCATCCTCTGTGAAGCCAAAACTAACTTCTCCTCTGATGGTAAGGGTTAGTTTACTACTCCTTCTTCTTGCAAACCCCCCGTCCTTCTCCAAGTGACTCAAGATGCTCCCAAACGTCTTTTCTCTTCTGTTCACTTTCGATTGGAGGTAATGGGAGTGCCACCTCAGGACTGGTGGCAGAGGCACTCTTCGTGCTCGGCCCCTCTCAGCGGGTAGACGATGTTGCAGACACTGAGGGTTTTTGCCTGGGCTTTCTGGTGATTCTAGGAGTTGGTTTGGGTTAGGTAGTGAGGCGGCGGCTGGCGGCAAGGAAAGCCACCTCCCGCGCAGGGATAGGGGCTTGGGAAGGGGATGATGGTTGGGAAGAAGAGTGTGACGACTGTCCGACCATAAGTTCGATGAACGGAAAGAAGATAGTGGTGATTTTTTTCCCTTGGAAGAAAGAGCGGACGACGCAGTCGAGGTATGCAGAGGGTTTATATGTTGGGCCTTGATGGGCCCAATGCAATCGGTAGTGCACTTGACAGGCTTTGGTAATCCAAAAAGCTTGCTGCGCCCCTCCCCATTATGACATAGCAAGCAAGGACGTCCTTTCTTCTGCTAATAATTCACCTTGGGAGCTAAAACGCTCGTACGATTACCTTCTCCACGAATATTTTATCATTTTTTAATTAATTTATTATTTTTGGAGGACAGGCGCAATGTATATCTATTAACTCAAGTCACACCCATCAATGCAATGCATACCCCACATTGCATTGTATCACCAACATTGCAATGCTTATCCCAAAACCATAATGATAAGACATTGCAGTGTTCATTCAAATCATTCATTCAACAGTTCATTAAAGTCAACGCAATTAGAGACTAAAATGGAAATTAATTCAATAAAGCAATAATAAAGCAGTAGTAAAGTAATAAAGAGAGTTCATATGGATGCTGTTTGAAAAGATCTCCAACATTACCGCAACACATCCCCGCAGGCGATCAGGCTTGCCTGCCCAATGTCACCTCTTGATATTGCTCCTTCCCACTTGGTCCAGGTGTTTCCGAGTTGCTGGGTAGCGTACCGGGTGTTCTGTTTCTAAGTTCGGCCACAAGCTTCCTAACCTGTACCTCCAAAGTCCTGATGGAAGAGGCTTGCGATTGCATGATTGCATTGTTCTTTTCTATGTATTGTTTGAGTAGTGCTTCTAAGGACGACGAGTTGGATGAGGTGTTAGATGAAGAGAGATGGTTGTGCGGTTGTTTGTTCATATAATTATTCTAGCCTTGACCCTGGTGGTGAAAAATTGGAGGATTTCCTTTATTCCCAGAATGATTGGTCTGCATATTTCTTTGGCCTCCTTGGTCGTTGTTCCCTCCCCAATTGAAGTTGGGATGATTTCTCCAACCTGGGTTATATGTGTTGCTAAATGGGTTATTATGGATAGAATATACTTATTGTTTGTTTGACGAGTAGACTTCCACTGAATGACCCTCTCCGCATTGTATACAGCTTATTACTACCACTTGCGTCAGTGCATTGGCTTACGCTGCACTCTGAGAGAGAGTTCCTTGATTTATAGCCATGGTTTGGAGGAGCGAGGTGACTGCATCCAATTGGGCGGCCAGCGTGGTCATTGTATCCATTGGAACAATGGCGTTTTCTGTTTTCATTCGTTTTGTGCCTCTCCCTCCATATCCATCATCAACCCAGCCATCCATATTTCATGAGATGCGATCTAGGATGACTTTTGCTTCAGTATACGTTTTATCCATAAACCCTCCTGTCATGGGGGCATCTGCAACTACTTGTATTGCTCTGTTTAGGCCATTGTAAAAGTTTCCATGAGGACGCAATCAGGAATCCCAATATGCAAACAGTTCTTCACCAATCGTCAAAAGCGCACCCATGCGGTGCTTAGAGTTTCATTTTCTGTTTGTTCAAAATTTAACACTTCATGTTGTCTTCTTGCGTTGACGGTGGGAGGGAAGAAATTCTTCATGAACCTTTCAACCAACTGATTCCAAGAATTTATCTCATTTGGCTTTAACGAATGAACCCACCTCTTTGCTTCATCTGTAAGTTTGTACGAAAAAAGATAGAGTCTGATGCCTTTGGGAGTCACACCAGGAATGGAGAATGTATTGCAAATCTCGACAAAACTGGTTAGATGTGCATGCGGGTCCTCTCCTTGCAAACCCTCAAACTGACCCGCATTCTGAATCATCTAGAGCATGACAGGCTTAATTTTGAATCTGGCATTCTCTTCTACTGTAGGCCTTGCGATACTCGACGAGAAATCGTATAAATTAGGTGCCGCATAGTTCCTCATAGGAATGTTGTGGTCAGCGGCCAGAAAGACCGGGTCTTGTAGTGATCGATTCATTCCCTGATTCCCTTCAAGCCTCTTATTCTTGTTCACCATATTTCTTCTATGCCTAGTACAGTTTTGGCGTGCTCTTCTACGAAAGGTTCTCTCCATTTCTGGGTTGGCGTTGAATTCTGGATCCGTTCCAGTACTCATGCACCGTCAGCTACTCTTCGCTTAAGAACACCATACTTCAGAAATCTGTCCTACACAATATCACAAAAATATTCAGCACTAAAATTGCCAATCCCCGACAACGGCGCCAAAAACTTCTTCGATGCCAAATGCTTGTTGCTTTGCGGCGGATGTAATACAATCGCAAAGACTGATGATGTGTATGATATGCGTTGCTTTATCTTAATCACGCTTCTCGATAATATATGCCATACTATGCTTTAAAATAATGTATGTGATGCTGCTGAGATGCGCTCATAGTATGCGTTCATGTAGTATGTGCGTGCCACAATTTTCCTTGCGTTGGAACCAAGTATAATTCCACCGCAAATTTATCAAAGTGATCTGAGGTTGAACACGGGGATTGCGATGCTAGATGTGATATTGATATGATTCATGTGACCGAAATCAAAATAATAGTGTGTTGCGTTTGAAAAGTAAAATGCGGCGACAAGCAAATAAATAAACAAATAAATGAATAAATGTGAAGTTGTGCAAGTGTATGAGGAAATGCAATGGCAAGTCTTGTGAAAGGTATCAGAACGAGAACGGGTTGGGGGAAAGGACATCGCAAGTTTGTCAATCCTGTTGAGGATGTAACTAAGGTTTCACCTTCCCTTGGCTTACACCTCTCAGTGATTTGTCACATTCCCATATCTCTATGGTGAACAGGGATGAACGTTCCAAATGCAAGGTTGTTTCCATCTCTGGAAATACTTCTTGCTTTAATTAACGTATTCTATCAATCTTCTTTCGAGAAGTGGATTAACATCTTCACTTCTGCTCTCACAGGTGAAGATGCCATTGAGCATGTGTTACCCAAACTTAGCTGACTTCTTCAACATGGATTAACTTACTAATAACGGGTAGAAATGCATGTTATTACAGCACAAAAATATAAAACAATGAAGGTTTGCGATGGTAAAAATATATAAAATCGCGTCTAAAAGCATTAAGTTTAGAACATTGCGATCACATGCGTCCACGCATTAAAGCAGATAACTTATGTATTTTGTGCAGGAAAATATGTTGGCGCAAGGCGGAATTGCGATCCAAGGAAATTAGCATTCGAGCGCATAAAATATTGCGACCGCAAGGCTATGCGATAATATGCGTTCGTAAAGATCTGCTCAAGAAGGTGGTTGCATAGAGACGATGCATCAAGGTGGAAGCTTAATAAATCACGATGGGACAGAAAGCTGATGACGGTCGATTCCGAATTAAGTTGCACTTTCCTCACTGTAGATATATTTGTGTCCACATGATATAACCATAACCAGTAAATCGACCCTTCAGAGGTTATTCGTAATAACGGCTGGGTCAATATGTTGTTTTACCCCCGATATTATGTCTTGTTGCTTAAGTTCCAACTGATCCTCTAATGAACAATTGGTTCATGATCTAATCACCAAACTGAATCCCTCTCGAGCTAGTGAGAGGGTGGGCCTCTTGTTCAAGACCCGAATACAGTACTTAAGATAACAACCTTTCTTCTATCCCTAAATCGGGTAGGCGTGAATTCCATATTGCTTCTTATGTCCCCAGCTATCTACCCGGTCTTACCCCTAAAATGGGAGACTTATTGAACCGGTGGTATTGAGCCCACCCTCACCCATGAAAATCTAAGGATAATCCTAAATAAACAGGTGTTCATAGTTAACTCAGGATAAAGATCGAGTTACGTAGGTCATCAAAGAGAAATAGTCAGTCTTAAACAGTAAACAGTGCTATAAAGTAAGAGTGACTTATTTCATGGTCCGATCTTATACAAACTCATTGCATAGGACACCCCCACTCCTCATGTCAATACATGAACAAATCTGGATCACTTCGTTTGTAGTATCTTTACAATAAGTTGTAACAGCTACAGAGTAGGCCCTATCCAATAGTGTTACCAGAATAAGGTATTCAACCTTAATCATATACTATAGACTATTTTGGCCATTTACTTGAACTTGATCCATCTTTGTGACTCTACATAAAGTTCAAGTATTCATATAATAACCATGGATCTTAGTTTATTGGATTTAGACTCTATCAATACAATTTAAAGATTCAATAACAACTTTATTGAAGAAATGTTTAAATAACATCTTTATCGGTAATAGAATGTGTTTAAGTTTACAAATTTTGAGTTTTAGGACAAAGAACCCAACATATAGGAATCTTATAGTGAAACCTAATAGAAGAGACCATAGGATACGTTGACAAACATCCCTCTCCCACTTACTATGAACACTTTCCCCATTCACCTTTTTATTGACCCATGTAAACACTTTCCAAAGAGAGGCTACACTCTAGGTGACATGAAGTCGTGCATGGATCTCACGATGTGAACTCTTAGGGATGTGAGAGCTAAATTTTGGTAACTCATATAGACCAATATCCTCACAATAAAGTATCCTAGTATTTTTTATTAGGATATTATTATTCTTGGTTAAAACCCCGACCAATGAATTTTTCCAAGTCCCTTAAATTCGCTCAATATAACATTTAAATTGAATAATTTAACAATACTTGATTTCATTTTTTAAATTCTTCTAATAAAATCAATCATTTATTGCATGCTTATAAAATATTTGCCCAATTCACCTTCCAGGTTGGTTCCCTGGTGGAGCTGTTCTACTTTCATTAGCTTAAATATCCCCTCCTAGACAGAACTTTCCTTAGACAAAGGTCCCTCATGGGCAATACTTTTATCAATTTAATCCTTTATTGAAATTCATTTTAATCCTAATAAAACAAATTAAAAAAAAATAACCTATTCCCAATCTCATTAGAAATAACATAAATCAATTTTAAACCATTTAAAATTAATTGATCCTATGTTTGCATGCAATCTAGATTATAGATTTCAATCTATTTCATTAATACTACAACTCTTTATAAATTACTGAATAATTAAATCTATAAAAAAATAAGCATTCATATACATCAATCAATTATTTATTTGAACAATTTTAATATATAGTATGATACATGGACATGCTCAGATTAATCATACATCACTAACATAACTCTTATATTATGATGCATGAGCATACTAATTCAATCATGAATCTATAAAATATAACTCTTTATATTTAATCATGATGCATATATATGTTTATCTTAAGGTGGGTAATTTTGAATTTATATGACATGCAATATGTAATGTGAATTCAAAGAATAATTTAATATATACATCTAATGCATAATTAGATTAAACAGGTAAAATTGAACCGATTTGGCACCCTAAAACAAAACTAATTGATTAAATTAATATAACCGTTTATTAATTTAATTAATTAATATAAAACATTACAATTGAAACTAGGTTAAAAAAAAAAACACTTCCAGCCACCTTAAAGCATTTGTACGTGCTGCTCGATTCCATCGAGAATTCGGAGCGTTGTAGCACTGCCCTCAGCGTTGCAATGCTACAACTGCTACTCAACAACATTGCGTTTTAGTGTTGTAATGCTACGATGCAGAGTCGCAAAACTGATTGGCAAAGCAGTCTTGTTCTACATGAATTCAGGTCTGAACTTGCTCCGAACATCTTTGTTTGATCTCGATCTCTTCCGCAACCTTTGCTCTATCAATCGCCACAGACTTACAGACTCGAAGCAAGAATTAAATTGCCCAAAAATAGAATACGCCCTTGCAATTTAATCAAATTAAAAATTAATGTAGGGTCAAAATCGTAAACATCCAATTTTGAAAACCAACATTCAAACATTCACAATGACGAATATTAAACCCACCTCTAAACGATTTTGTTTCAAAAAATATGAAGAACGAAAATGCAAAGAATTGACTATGATACCAATTGAAGGGATTGAATCCCACAGCGAAAGCGTTGTATTAGAATGCCTTGCATCCCATAATTCGAATTTTACATCAAACAAAATCATTATACTAAACATATTGTATAAATATGTAAATTAGAACGCAATAAGGAAAAGATTTGAACAATTCCTACCTTTATAGATTCCCTAAGTGCCACGAACAATCATTTCCAAGGTTCCAACGAATGGATCTCCAGACAGTCTTAACCACGAACAACTCCTTAAGCGATCTCAAACACTGCCATGAGAATTACCTCATTATTCTCTAGAATTCTGATAGAAGGATAGGTGGTATTCAACTATAGGGAGATGGAAAGGAAAATAAGGTTTTGAAGAATAGAGAGGCTCAGAGAAAATTCTGCACAATAACACTAGAGAGTGGTATATTATCAGAGTTTCTCTGTAATGAGAATTGTGTATTTAGTGCATTCCCAAAAGGCCATGAAGCGGTCTTTATATAGAGAAGGCCAAGCTTGTTTCTCAATATATTTTTATTTTCTATAATTAATTGAATAACATTTATTTAATTAATTAGCCCATTTAATTAAATAATGCTTATTTAATTGATTAGCCTAATTAAATAACACTTATTCAATTTAATTTTCACAATAATTAAATAACTACTTATACATTAACCCCAATTTAATGTATACATTTAATTATCATATACGTCCCATGTATATGTGCAAAACTTCTCTATTAACTATTCTTTGTGAATCTAATTCACTTGAATTAATTAAGTTGAATCTTATTCAAATATTGCTCTTCATTTTAATTATAGATCATATCCATAATTAGTTATATATTAATATCATTAATATATAATTTCCATAAATTAACTTGAAAAATTCAAATTATCTCTCTTAAGTATCCTCTAGTGAACTAGCGAGGGGATCTGGTGGACCCATAGATTAAAAGCTCCAACAATATGAGATTAATTTGTTTAAACTCATTAACCAAGTTAATCAATATTCGTTAATTGTGAGTACACTATTCTAAAGACCCATAACTACACTCTTCTCACTACAGATATATTTATGTGTCCATAGGTATAGACCAATACCAGCATGTTAGTCCATTGACGAGTGTTCATAACTCCAACTAGATCAAATTACCGTTTTACCCCTGGGTTATCTTTGGCTCTTTAAGTACCAATGCTCCTCTAATGAACAACCTGTTTATGTTCCAACCAATAAACAGAAACCCCTCTCAGGCCAATGAGAGGGTAAAGCTGTTTGTTCAAGCTCCAGAGACACCACTTAACGGAACACTTAAGGCAAGAAGGAGTGAATTCCATCTTGTATTATTATGTTCCCAACTCCCCACTCGGTCCTGTCCCCAAAATGGTAGGCATATTAGGTTGGAGATCTGCCCACCCTCACCCATAAAAATCAAAGATTAATCCCTCATGAACAGAAGTTCATAAATGCTCAGGATTCACGCTAAGTCGCTTAGGTCATCCTATTGAAATAGAAACCTAACTAGTCAACGATGTTACATCTAGTGGTTACTATTTCACGATCTAGTTTTATCCAAACTCATTGCATAAAATACCCTCACTCGCGTGTCACCTACATGAACGTGATGGATCATTACATTTATGTTAAATAAAAAGTGGGTCGTATCCATAGCGTTACCAGGATAAGGTACCCGACCTTATCCTTATATTATAGACCTTTTATACTATATCTTGTACATTAATCTCTATTTGTCTCTGCATACAGTTCAAGACTCATAGGACAACCTTGGATGTTAGATTATTAGATTTAAGGTTATTAAGAAAAAATAGACAACAATACAAACAATAACATTTATTGATTGAACATCCATAACTCTTTATTGATGACGGTAAATTAGTAACATTTACTATGTACGAGTTTTAGGGCATAAAACCTAACAATTTGAACAATTTTAATATACAGTATGATGCATGGACATGCTTAGGCTAATTATACATCACTAACATAACACTTATATTATGATGCATGAGCATGTTGATTCAATCATGCATCTACAAAATATTACCCTTTATATTTAATTATGATGCATGTACATGTTTATCCTAAAGTTGGTATTTTTGAATCTACATGACATACAATATGTAATATGAATTAAAAAAATAATAATAATAAAACATACATATAACGCATAATTAAATTATACAGTAAAACTTTGACGAATTTTTGGCACCTTAATGCAAAAATAATGGATTAAATTAATGTACCTATTACATAAATTTAATTAATTAGTATTAAATTTAAATTAAAAAAATAAAATTAGATTAAAGTTGCTGTCAAGACATCCAACATGCACCACTACGTTCCGTCCAAACTCGGAGTGTTGCAACGTTAAGGACAGCATTGCAACGCTGCGATAGCAATGTCATGACACTTGATTGACAGAACACTTCCATTCTGCATGTTTTCAACTCCGAACTTACCCTAAACACCTCCGTTTCTTTCTAATCTCTTCTAACAGGCCTAAAACCTATGTCGTTGATAAGCTTCTAGTTTGGTAAAAAAACATTTGTAAACTACCCAACTACTCCTATCACTACGAAAATGTGGCAACAGTGGTAAGTACGGGGTCGAACCATAGAGAAGCGAATAATTAATTTCTTTTAGATTAGATTTGATCATGGAAAAACAGTAAAAACAAGGGTTTGGATTTTGGTTTTAAATTGAAAACATGCAAGATAAAGTAAAGTGCAATGGATATATGAAACGATAATGGATTTATGTGGTTCTTGGATCAAGTAGCCATACAATGTAAATTAAATAATTGTTTTCAGCCAAATTATTATATATTCAAATTATGCATGTATAGCTACTCAATCGATGAGAATTAACTAACCTCTACAAGCCCGAAAATCAATCAATCTGAATCGATCGAGTGTCCTAATTCGTGCCATAACTAACCTACATGCTCCTAGATGCAATTGTGTCTTCAGCAGCCATAAAGAACTAGAGACACATGCATTAACATTCAGGATTCAAATAATCAATTTGTAGGTTGTGTGTCCTAAAACTCGCAGTTTATAAAGTTAAACACATTTTATTATCAATAAACATGTTATTTAACATTTCTTCAATAAAGTTGTTATTGAATCTTTAAACTGCATTCATAAAGTCAAAATCCAATAAACTAAGATTCGACTATTACATGAATATTTAATCTTTATGTAGAGACATAAAGACGGATCAAGTTCGAATAAATAGCCAAAATGGTCTATAGTATACAAATAAGATTGGGTGCCTTATTCTAGTAACACTATTGGATGCGGCCAACTCTATAGCGGTTACAAGTTGTTGTAAATGTGCTACAAACGAAGTAGTCCAGATTCGTTCATGTATTGACATGAGGAGTGGGGCATCCTATGCAATGAGTTTGCATAAGATCAGACCAAGGAATAAGTCACTCTTACTTTATAATGTTACTGACTATTTCGCTTAGATGACCTAGGTAACTCGATCTTAATCCTGAGCTAACTATGAATTCCTGTTTATTCGGGATTATCCTTAGATTTGTATAGGTGAGGATTGGCTCAACAACACTGGCTCAATAAACCTCCAATTTCAGGGATAAGACTAGGTAGGTAGCTGGGGACATAAGGTGCAATAACGAATTCATGCCTACCAAATTTAGGGATAGGAGAAAGGTTGTTCTCTTATGTACTGAATCTAAGTCTCAAATAAACAGCCCCATCCTCTCATTGGCTTGTTAGGGGATCCGATTTAGTGATTGGATCATAAACCAATTGTTCATTAGAGGATGTGTAAGAACTTAATGAACAAGATGTAATATCGGGGGTAAACAACATATTGACCCAGTTGTTATTACGATCAACCTTTGAAGGGTCGACTTACTGGTTATGGTTAAATCATGTGGACACAAATATATTTATAGTGAAGAAAGTGCAACTACCGAGCTGTACTGATGTGACTTGATAGTTAACGAATACTGATTAATTTGGTCTAAAGAGTTTTAGCCAATTAATCTTAAATCGTTGGAGCTCATGATCTGTAGGTCCATAAGTTTCCTTTACTAGCTCGTAAAACATGAACACCTTGAATTAATAAATTAAGTGAATTTGGAATGAATCAATTTAAATTTCAAATTGAATTTCAATTTGAAAAATATTCAAATTGAAATTAGGATTTGAGTTTGAATAAGTTCAAATTCAAATAGGGTTTGTATAATTATTTTCGACATAATTAGCGTTTAATTTATTGATATTAAATGAAATTGGAGAGTTTATAATATTTAAATATTGATTTAAATATCAATTACATGAATAAGATCCATGTTTAAAATTAGGTGTGTGATTTATTTAATATTTTATATTAAATTAGTTAATTAATTAAATATGGTTAATTAATTAAAAATAAAATTAATTTTCATTTTAATTCAATTTAAGAAATTGAATTTTGGTATTTTAGATTTAATTAATTATGAATTAATTAAATCAATTTTTAAATAATTTTTTGAATTAATTAAAATTAGAAATTGGAAATTGGAAATTAAAGAAATATGGGATTTGAAGTTGGAATTTCCCACTTTCCTCCAAGTAGGAGGTGTTCTTCCTACAAACACACACAATTCCCACTTGGAATCTTTAACTACCTACTGGCATTGATGGCTGATAGATTGCTTGCATACTGAAGATTAATAAAAACCTCAGAATTGAAGAAGAGGATAAGAGATTGAGGCTGGAGAAATTAGTTTCTGCAAGTTCATCATCTTCTTCCTTTCAAACCTAGAAAAACCTTCACAAATTCAAGTTCCATCACTCAAATTCAAGGCTGAGCAGAGAAGATCTCTTGCTAGTTCACTAACGATTTGGAGCTGAATTGATGTGAAGAACAGCTTGGATTTCGAAGAATTCATCAAAGGTCTATTTATTTGAAACCCACTTGTGATTTTCTGCAAAAACATGTTTTAAAACTCAAATTAAATGTAATTAGAGTGCTTATTGATTCTGTTTGCTTTCGTTGCATGATTGTGTATCCCTTCAATCGGTATCAGAGCGTGATTTAAGCACTCATAATGTTAATTTGAGTTTTAGTGGGTGAATTTTTTAACTTGCATGTTTATGGACTGATATGGATGTTTTTTTAGCTTTGACATTAGATTCCTCTTTGATTTCCAAGTTAAATTTGTAATTGACTCTTGATTGATGAGCTTATGTGTGTGCTCTAGAGTCTATAATTTATCTGGAATCATTAGAGTCTGAATTAGGTTTTAATTTGGTGTTTGAAGTAAGTGAGGTCGTGGAGCAGTTTCTGGAGAATAGCCTACTGTTCAGGCAGCGTTGCAACACTGCCCTTGGGTGTTGCAACACTGTGCTTGACATAGCCCATAACGTTGCAACACTGGGATCAGCATTGCAATGCTGCTCATCCCAGTTGAGCAACATGCAATTCGATCCAGTTCACGGAAGAGGTCTGGTTCGACCGGTTCGACCCTAATTCGGTTCGGTTCAACTATTCTTGGACCAATTCAACCCTTTTTTTATGCTTTGGAAGCCTAGTTTGGGTCGGTTCGGGCGGTTTTACACCAATTTGAAGCTGTTTTTTGACCTGTTTTGTAATAAACTAGTTATTTCTGCTTGCTTAGGATGCCAAAGTTGAACCATATTAGTGTTATTTAAATAGTAAAGCATGTGATGTATGTTGTATTTAAATTTAAACATGTTTGTGCATATAGAATGCCATTTAGATTTAAATTCCCATCATAGGAAGCATGTTACATATATTATATATATGTTACAAATTGTTATAATGTATAAAATGCATGTTTAGGGTTTCTGTTATTTAATATAACTGTTTTATTAAATTGGAATGCCTTTGATGTTTGTTGTGGATGTAAAAGCATGTCTAATTTTTATAAGTTGTTATAAGATCGAATTTGGTATTAAAATCCATAACAAAGTTAAGCTGCATGCTCATGTAGGTTAACCAGTTGTTTTAATAAGTTAAAATAATTTGACATCTTGTAAAATGTCGCTACAAACTCAATCAGTATATAATTCTGTCTAAGGCTGGAGGTACTTAAGTTGACGGTCTAAAAACACCTGGGATTATGGCCAAATAATTGAGTGTTGTTAACCAGTTTTATAACCGTACGTGAGTGATATAAGGTAATAAAATGGTTTATCACCTAGACATCGTAGGTTAAAATTCATTTATAAGCATTGTACTTGGATAAACCACATAGTCTTAGGGTTGTTTAATTAGTCAATGAACCTAAGTATAAATATACCTAATATTAGTAGAATACTTTAGTGGGAGTTTAATAACTTATATGATAAAGTTATTAGAACACTTCAGTGGGAGATTAATAACATATACGATATGTTATTTCTAGCTCTTATATCCTTAAGAGTTCACAATCAAGATTTACGCGGCATTTCGGGTCACCATAGGAGTGACCTCCATTCGGAAAGTATTTGCATAAATCAAGATTCAGGTTAGGGGAGGTCATTCAAATAAATATCGTATATGATACATTTGATTTCAACTTTCACGGCCCCAAAAAGTTCACACCGTGAGATTCATATGACGCTTCATGTCACCCTTAGAGTGACCTCCATTCGGAAAGTGTTTGTATGAGTCTAGAGCAAGGTGATAGTAAGTGTTAGGATTGGTGTCCTAATTCTCCCGGAGTCTCGTTGTTTTGTAAAGATATACATTGTTTGATGAATAAAATAATTGTTATTTAATTATGACATTTACTCATATTCAATAAACAAAGCTCCTTAGTTATCTTATGTGAACTTAAGCATGTATATGTGATATACAAGTGGATCATGCCTTAAGTGATAACCTAAATAGGTCTATAGTATAAGGATTAACGTGGGATACCTGATCCTGGTGACACTATGGATACAGCCTACTTTGTAGAGGTTTGCAAGTGTTGTGAACTACTACAGATGGTAGATCCTGAACATTCATGTGGAGACGTGCGAGTGGGGGTGTCCTATACGAAGAGTTTGTATAAGACCTGGACCACAAGATGACTAGACTCTGTATATAACGCCGTTGATACTAGAGACTTACATATCACCTAAATGACCATAGGTGACACGACCTCAATCTTGAGTGTTTTGGGAACTTCTGCCTTTGAGAGTGGTCCTTTGATTAGTATGGGTGAGAGTGGCCAGATTGCCAACTCAACATGCCTACCTTTTTGGGGACTTATTTGATCAGAGAGCTAGAAACTCAATCCACAAGATGGAATTCACTCCTTTCCCGAAGCAGGGATACGTAGAGAGATTGCTCCCTTAAGGGCTAATTCTGGGGCTTGAACATAGTGGCCACATCTTCTCTTTGGAAAAGAGGACTAAGTCATAGTAGGACTATGACTTATGTTCATTAGAGGGATCAATAGTACTTAAGGAGTTAGATGTAACTACAGGTGCATCACCAGTTTCAGGAAAATTTAAGTTAATATCTAAAATTATTGAGTTTAAATTTTCCTTTCATTTTGGAAATTGAGATTAAATTGAAATAATTGAAAAACTTTTATTGATTAAATTGAATTTAAATGATTAGATATTCAAACTGATTATCTTGAAAATATTGAATTTTTCTTCTCTTTAATTTTGGATTTTAGGGCCAACTTAAAAAAACTTAAAAAAAATTAAAGAGATAATTAATTTCATTTGGTTTTGAATTGATTTAAATATTTGGAAGGATTTAATTTTCATCAAATTGATGGATATTATGCCATTTAATTTTGGTTTTTGAAGCCGAAATTAAGATAATTTGAAAAGTTAATTGATTTAATTTAATTGAATCTTTGGAGATTTTCGAGAATTATGATAAAATATTTTATTTATCTTTTCAAAATTTAAAAAAAAATAAAATAATTGCATTTTTTTCGAAATTAAATGAGAATAAAAAGAGACAAAAAATTGGGAGAAAGCAATTCGATTTTTCAGCGACAATTTCCAGAAAATTATTGATTCCCGGAGTTTGAACCGTTGGATCATGCTCAAATTCGGTCAGTCTGTTCCAGACATATGGAGTTTCATTTTGAATGGTTGAATTGTTGTTTAAAGCTTTGGTTTGTTCATAATCGCTGCTAAATAAAATCTGTTAAACTAGTAATTTCCTTTCTCTCTCAGTCTCACAAATCCTTCTCATGCAAGACCCTCATTACCAGCCGCTAGTCTAAACAATTTATGTCGTCTCATAGCAACACCCGCTGCCTATCTATGGTTGCCACCACCGCTAATGTCATTGTCATCGAAATTGATATTTTAGGTATGATTTAGAATTCTTGGAGGTTCTTGACCACCCATTAGCTTTTGGCCAAATTGGTTGATATCCTTTACGTTTCGCTTTTAGATTGAAGTTTGAGAGCGTTTCTAGTCACTATCCAACAAGGGAAACAAGTTTTGAACATTTACTATTCGTAGTTTGGAGATTAGTAGCGTGCTTTCTAGCAGGATTTACGATCGTTTGGTCCTTTTGTTGGTTTTAGTTCAAGTGAATTGTTGGACTTTGTTGTCGAGATAACTGTCCTTGACTTAATTTGAGGTAAGTGGTACTATTACTGGTGCCTCCATGCTAGGTGGCCTAGATTAGATTTATAAAGTTAATTAATGGACTATAGAAGCATGATTTTATCGTTGTGATATACTTGTTGCATGACAGTTATGAGTATTATGAGCATGCTTTAAATTCCAAACAGTATTGAAATTATGTATGTGATGCATGATTAGACCAATAGGACAGTTTATCGTCTCGCCTTGATGCATGTTTTATTTTAGAGGACCGATGGGTCTAATTTCATGTTTGACGGTGTACCTTCGAGCCGCTAGACATGCGTGAATCGACAGGTTCATGTTCATGTTACTTATTTGTTATTTATTTTGGAAAACTATCTTTATTATTTTAATGAAATTTATTTTCCTAAATGGTCAAAATATTTTCAATGTAAATGTGTAATTATGAGTAGCGATGCTTATCAGAGTACTCAAAAGATCAGGTCATTATAGCCCAGCTGTACTTACAAGCGATCTGTGAAGGGTTGTCGAACTATTGATTGGTTAAGATGAACACATAATATATATGTGGTAAGGAGAGTTCAGCTGTCGGTCTTTAGTGAAGTGTCTGGCAGTTAACAGATGGTGGATCCCTTGACTAAAGAGTTTAGTCAGTTATTTCACGTACCGTTGGAGCTTCGAGCTACAGGTTCATAAGGTCCCATTGGTAGCTCAATTGATTCAGTTGAGGATCATTTTTTGGTGTTGATTTGAAATGTTCACATTGGCAAGAGGTAATTTCAATTACATATGATTTGATCGGTATGATGTATGAGATACATCTAGTGGAGGATTAATGTAAATGAGATTTACATTAAGTACCATGGAATAAAAAAAGAACTATGGTTTATATGTTTCAGGAGATGAAATATTAAAACTATAGGTTATAAATATAGTATGATAAGTTGGTTATCATTTATATGTATAATAATATTAATTATTGGATAATTAAATCTTTTTCTCTAATAACCAATTGAGTGGGAGGTTATTAGTGGTTCATGGTAACCGTGAGATAAAATGAAATTTTTTTCCTAATTTTAGTAAGTTTTTTGTCAAAATTATTTTGAGATTTTCTCTCTCAGAAAAAGAATCTCATGGAGCTTGTCAAGTAAATATGGATTTACTAAACAACAGCTTGACAAAAGGTAAACGATCGTGTAGTGTTTGTAAGCGACAGACACACTGCTAAACGATGAGCTAAATGATCGTTTAGCTTTTGCTAGACGATCGCTTAGCTTTTACTCAACGATTGGACATCGACCTATACGATAGGTTTCAGTCATCTCCCACTTGCCCAATCGGTTACACAATTGTTGAATCGTCCTTCATCTGCCTCATTCCAAGTCCACACAGAGCCCACCCTCTGGATTCTCACATCGACATACCAAGGTAGCCTTCTTTGTGGTGTCATACTCAACTCGACGCCATCGAGGTTCTGTGGAGGCCGTTCGTGCTGCTGGGGTGTTCGTGACCGAGGCGATCGTTGAGGACAAATGCGCAGTGTTCGTGTTATGGAGAGTCGTGTTGTTTAAGCGTTCGAGGTTGTTGTGTTCAAGCGTTCATGAGAAAGAAGCATGGGGACAATTCTACAAATGTTCGTAGAGATTTCTCCTTGATTTCTTGTTGTTTCATGCTGTAATTTCTGTATTGATTGCATCACCGTTTGTTTTGTTTTACGACTGGAATTTGTAATGTTCATACATGATTGTAATTTGGAATGATCTATTCCACTGCTCATGGAAATCCTAATGTATGATTTCCTTCAGTAAGTGGGTGAAGGATGTGTGTCAACATGTTCTATGGTCTCTTTCGTTAGTTTGGATCGTGAGATTCCAATGTTATGCCTGCTGGTTTGCTGTTGGCGACCCTTGCTAATCGTTTAATGATGGCTATCCTCTCGGAGGGTTGTAACATAGGATTCGAAACAAAACAACCTCCAGAAATGGATAGGATTTCTTAGGTCCATTTCAAACTTTGACTCTCCATTTCAGTAGCATCGTTGGGGCCAACCTCTGAGGTATGAAAATAGAGGTTACACTTACTGAATTACTAAAGAGTTAGTAACTTCTAACCGAAAATGGTAACTAAATGACTAAATGAATAAGAGTTATTCTAGAGATAGTATTTGGTCAAAATTATTTTGCTTTAATGAAGAAGTATTTGACTGGCCCTCGGTAGCACTTATTCTGACTCACTATAGTATCGTTGCAAATAAATAATAGTTATAGTACATTATTACTTTTTTTGCTAAAACTTGATTTTGGATTTAGGTGCAATTTTACTAAATTAGAATTTGTTTAAATTTTTAACATGTCGAATTCTTCTAGAATACCTGCTTCCAAATTAGTTAGCGGTAAAATCAATTCAACAGACAAATTACTAACAGTTGACGGTTTTAAAGAGTTTTAACAGAGGACTATCCTCGATCTCCCAACTATATAAAGTTTTGAACTCAATAGATGAAGAAAAAAAATTCGAACAACAACATAAGTATGATTTATTTTTTATCGAAGCTTGTTTAGCTGAAAACGATAAAACCTGGATAATAGATTTAGGTGCCGCTAATCATATTGTACTTTCTCACAAGAAACAAGTTCTTGGAAACAGTTGACAGAAGGCAAAAAAATCATTAAGGTAAGGACTGGGGAGGTTGTTTCATCTAAAGCAATGGGAGACATGAAGTTATTTATAGGATATCAATTCATTTGACTTAAAAATATTTATTACATTCCTTCTATGAAAAAGAATCTAATATCTATCTCTTGTTTGCTGGAACAAAACTATAAAGTTTCTTTCGAAAATGATGAAGTGTTCATTACCTCGAAGAATATCAAATTTTGTTTTGAAAAATTAGAAAAGAACTTGTATTTGTTAAAACCGACTGAGTTAAAGGTCGTTTTAAACATAGAGATGTTTAAAACAGCTGAAACTCGTAATAAGAAAAGGAAAGTCTCTCCAAATGCCTATATTTGGCACTTGAGACTGGGTCATATAAATCTCAACAGGAGTGAAAGATTAGTTAAGAACAGTCATCTAAATAAGTTAGAAGACAGTTCATTACCCTCATGTGAATTCTGTTTTGAGGGTAAAATGACGAAAAGTTCTTTTTCTAGAAAAGGTCTTAGAGCCAAAGAATCTTTAGAGCTAGTATATTCAGACCTTTGTGGTCCTATGAATGTTAGACCTAGAGGAGGGTATGAATATTTCATCAGCTTCATTAATGACTATTCAAGGTATGGGCATATTTACCTAATGCACCAAAAGTCCGAAACATTTGAAAAGTTCAAAGAGTATAAGGATGAGGTTGAGAACCAATTACGTAAAAAGACTAAAACACTTCGATCAGATCGAGATGGTGAGTATATGGACTTGGAATTCCAGAACTATTTGATAGAACATGAAATCTAGTCTCAACTCACGTCCCCTGGAATAGCTCAACAAAATGGTGTGGCGGAAAGGAGAAATAAAACCTTGTTAGACATGGTTCATTCCATGATGAGTTATGCTTAGTTACCAAATTCTTTCAGGGGACACGCAGTTGAAACTACAGTGTACATTTTGAACATGGTTCCTTCAAAAAGTGTTTCTAAAACACCTTACGAGCTCTGGAGAGGACTAAACGAAGTTTACATCACTTCAGAATTTAGGGTTGTCCAGCACATATGTTGGTGCAAAACCCTAAAAAGTTGGAACGTCGTTCATAAGTATGCCTATTTGTAGCTACCCTAAAGAAATGAAAGGTCATAACTTTTACAATCCTCAGAAAGATAAAGTGTTTATGTAGAAAAATGCAACTTTCTTGGAGGAGGACCACATGAAGAATCATCAACCTCACAGTAAGCTAGTAATAGAAGAAATGTCTAGAGAAAAGACAAATGCATCAACAAGAATTGTTGACAGAGCAGGTCCATCAACAAGAGATGTTGATGAAACTGGTACTTCATATCCTTCTCAAGAGTTGAGAATGCCTCGTCAGTGGGAGGGTTGTGCAATAGCTTGACCGATACATGGGTTGAACTGAAACTCATGTCATAATACAAGATGATGGCTTAAAGAATCCATTGATTTTCAAACAAGCAATGAATGATGTGGCCAATCGATTAAAGCTACGGACTTTGAAATGAAGTTTATGTACTTCAATTCTATCTGGGATCTTGTAGATCAACCTGAAGGGGTAAAAGCCATTGGTTGCAAATTGATCTACAAGGGAAAATGAGACTAAGTTGGTAAGGTACAGACCTACAATGCAAGACTTGTGGCAAAAGGGTTTACCCAAAGAGAGGGGATAGACTATGAAGAAACCTTTTCTTCAGTTGCCATGATAGAGTCAATAAGAATACTCTTTTCCATTGCTACATTTTTTTATTATGAGATATGGCAAACGGATGTCAAGACAACATTTCTAAATGGCTATCTTGAAGAGAGTATCTACATGTCTCAACCAGAAGGGTTTATTAAACAGAGTCAAGAGTAAAATGTCTAGAAGCTTAATCGATCCATTTATGGGTTGAAACAAGCATCTAGATCCTAGAATATGAGATTTGACACTATGTTCCAATCTTATGGCTCTGACAAAAATGTTGACGAACCTTGTGTTTACAAGAAATCGTTAACAAAATTGTCGCTTTTCTACTCATTGGGAATGAAGTAGAATTTCTAGCTGACGTTAAAGAGATGGCTGGCTATTCATTGGGAGAAGCATAGTATGTTCTTAGGATCCAAATAATTTGGATTCGCAAGAACAAAACATTAGCATTATATCAAGCAACTTATATAGACAAGATATTGTCTAGATATAAAATTCAACATTCCAAGAAAGGAATGTTGCCTTCCAGACATGGAATTCATCTGTCTAAGGAACAAAGTCCTAAGACACCTCAAGATGTTGAGGTTATGAAATGAATTCCATATGCATCATTAGTTGGGAGTTTAATGTATGCCATATTGTGTACTCGTCCTGACACATGCTATGTCGTTGGAATAGTCATCAGGTTTCAACCCAATCCTGGATATGATCGTTGGACTGCCTTTAAGAACATTCTCAAGTATCTTTGGAGAACGAGAAAATACATGCTCGTGGGATCTAATCCTTACGAGGTACACTGATTCTGACTTCCAGACCAATATAAATTCGAGGAAATCAACTTCGGGGTCGTATTCACTCTGAATGGAGGAGCTTTAGTGTGGAGAAGTATCAAGTAAAGTTGTATTGCTGACTCCACAATGAAAGTCGAGTATGTAGCTGCAAGTGAAGCGGCAAAAGAAGCAGTATGGCTCTAAAAGTCCCTGATTGATTTGGAAGTGGTTCCAAATATGCACCTATCAGTCACCCTATATTGTGATAACAGTGAAACAGTTGTTAATTCAAAGAAATCTCGAAGCTATAAACATGAAAAGCACATCGAGCGGAAGTATCATCTCATCAGAGAGATTGTACAAAGAGCAGACGTGATCGTCACATAGATAACCTTAGAAGAAAACTTAGCTGATCCATTTACAAAGGCCCTCTCGGCTAAAGTGTCACCTAGTAGGACAAGGTCTACAAGATACTTATCACTAGGTCAAGTGGGAGAATTTATTGGTATCTAATGCTCTAGATTATTGTATTTATACCTTTTATTCTCTCATTGTAACTCAACATTGTATATATTTGTATATATTAATCCACTGGAGTTTTAGTCCAAGTGGGAGTATTTTTGGGTTGTGTGTCCTAAAATTCGCAGTTTGTAAAGTTAAACACATTCTATTATCAACAAAGATGTTATTTAACATTTCTTCAATAAAGTTGTTATTGAATCTTTAAACTGCACTCATAAAGTTCAAATTTAATAAACTAAGATCCATGGCTATTATATGAATACTTGAACTTAATGTAGAGACATAAAGATGGATCAAGTTCGAGTAAATAGCCAAAATGGTCTATAGTATACGAATAAGGTTGGGTGCCTTATTTTGGTAACACTATTGGATACGACCTACTTTGTAGCGGTTACAAATTGTTGTAAAGGTGCTACAAACGAAGTGATCCTTATTCGTTCATGTATTGACATGAGGAGTGGGAGCATCCTTTGCAATGAGTTTGCATAAGATCGGACCAAGGAATAAGTCACTCTTACTTTATAACGTTGTTTACTATTTAAGACTGACTATTTCACTTAGATGACCTAGGTAACTTGATCTTAATCTTGAGCTAACTATGAACTCCTGTTTATTCGGGATTATCCTTAGGTTTTCATAGATGAGAGTTGGCTCAACAGCGCTGACTCAATAAGCCTCCCATTTCAGAAGGAAGACCGGGTAGATAGCTAAGGACATAGGGTGCCATAAAGAATTCACTCCTACCTGATTAAGGGATAGGAGAATGGTTGTTCTCTTAAATACTGAATCCAGGTCTCGAATAAGAGACCCCACTCTCTCATTGACCCAAAAGAGATCCAGATTGGATCATAAACCGATTGTTCATTAAAGAATGAGTAGGAACTTAAGGAACAAGATGTAATATCGATGGTAAAACAGCATATTGATCCAGCCGTTATTACAAATAATCTGTGAAGGGTTGACTTACTGGTTATGGTTAAATCATGTGGACACAAATATATATACAGCATAAAGAGTGCAACTACCGAGCTATACTGTGTGACTTGATAGTTAACGAATACTTATTAATTTTGTCTAAAGAGTTTTAGCCAGTTATGCTTAAATAGTTGGAGCTCGTGATCTGTATGTCCATAAAGTCCCTCTACTAGCTCGAGAACACATTGAATTAATAAATTGAGTGAATTTGGAATTATGTGCATTTGAATTGATTAAATTAAATTTCAATTTGAAAAATGTTCAAATTGGAATTGGGGTTTGAGTTTGAATAAGTTCAAATTCAAATTAGGGTTTGTAGAATTATATTTGATAATTATATTTGATATAATTAACGTTTAATTTATTGAAATTAAATAAAATTTGAAAGTTTATAATATTTAATATTGATTTAAATATCGATTACATGAATAAGATTCATGTTTAGAATTAGGTATATGATTAATTTATTATTTGATATTAAATCAATTAATTAATTAAATATATTTAATTAATTAGAAATAAATAATTCCCACTTGCAATCTTCAACTAGATGCTGGCATTGATGGCTGATGGAGTGCTTGAAGAAACTCTTATACAAGAGTACCTATGAGTGGAAGCGGATCTTTCCAATTTCATTCTGATAGAATTTCCACACATATATTCTAATATACAGATATGCATCAAAAACACTAATTACTGGCATGCTATAAATGATAAAACCAAAAGACTGAGAAAACGTACCAGTTGAAGACTGTCTTTACAAGAACTTTGTCTCACTGTGAGTGAACTCCTCGCACTCTTTCTCATCCACCAAGCAATCTGTAACGACTCGAATTCAGAAAGGGTACATGAATGAGCCAGTATCACATTCTAATGAGAGGGATTCTGAGGACATGAAAGCATGGTTAAGAATGGCTTAAAAGAATTGAAGGTTACCACCTATACCAACAAGGTGCACCTTCCTTTTTGGTAGCTCAATCATAAGAACTCTAAAGTTAAGTGTGCTTAGCTTGAAGCAATCCTATATTGGGTGACCTCCTGGGAAATTTTCTAGGATGCATGTGAGTGAGAATAAAGCATGCTGAAAGGACTCGTGTTAGTTTGTGGGGACAAGTTTCACTTCTAAAAAGCATTCAAGGCAAGGGAGGATGACACAGCCAAATCGCAGGGGATTCGCACGAATCTGGAGAAAACTTCAGCATATTATCTCATATCCGCCTAATTAATAAAATAATGAATATAATCATATTATATTCTTAACATATAGTTTGATATCATATATCAACTATAGTGTTTTCTCCTCTACTTGATATAAATCATATTTATATCCAATTTCTTCCAAAATAATGTATCTTATACATTTAGTCAATCATATTATATATAATCAACCAGTTCAATTATATCATATATAATCGAACTCCCTCTTGTCAATTTGAACATTTCAAACTAACCCAAAAACTAATTCTCAACTTTTATCCAAGCTACCAAGGGGACCTTATGGACCTATGGCTCGTAGCTCCAACGGTACGTGAATAACTAAATAAACTCTTTAGCCACGAGATCCACCATCCGTTAACTGCCAAACATCACTAAAGCCTGACAGCTGAAATCTTCTTACCACAGATATATTTCTGTGTCCATCGGATATAACCAATCATGAGTATGATAACCCTTCACAGATGCCCGTAAGTACAGCTGGGCCAATTTACCGTTTTGCCCATATAGTTACATCTCACTCCTTAAGTATCACTGATCCCTCTAATGTATAATACAACATAGTCCAACTATGTGTAAACACCTCTCAGGCCGTGAGAAGGTGTGTGGCGCCACATCGTTCAAGCCCTGGAATCAGCCCTTAAAGGAGCTATCTATCTACTTACCCCTGCTTCGGGGAAGGAGTGAATTCCATATTGTGTAGGTGAGTTCCCAGCTCCAAAATCAGATGAATCCCCAAAGTTGTAGGTTTCATTCGGCAACCTGGCCACTCGCACCCATACAAATTGAAGGACCGCCCTCAATGACAGGAGTTCCCAACTCACTCAGGATTGAGGTCATGTTACCTATGGTCATCCTAGTGAAGTGAAGTCTCTGTCATGAATGGTGTTATATAACAAGACATGAACACATCGTGGTTAGGTCTTATACAAACTCTTTGTATAGGACACCTCCGCTCGCATGTCTCTTACACAAATGATCAAGATCAGACCATCTGTGACAAGTCACAACACTTGTAACTATTCCACAAAGCGGGCCACATCCATAGCGTTACCAGAATAAGGTTTCCCTCTTATATCTATATACTACAGACCATTTTTGTTATCACTTAAGACATGATCCACTTATATGTCACCACATACATGCTTAAGTTACATAAAGATAACCAGGGAATTTAGTTTATTGGTTTGTGGTAAAGCAAATAAAACATTTAGATGAGCAAAAACAATAAGTGAAGTAAATATCATATATTATACATCACAAGCATTCATACAAACTATTTACAAACTACAGGATACGAGACTTTAGGGCATCAACGCCAACAATCTCCCACTTATCCTAAAGCGAAGTGGGGTGTACAAAAAAAATAAAAAACAATAAACTAGGGCATAAAAGCCCAGTACAAGAAACTCTCCCACTTGCCCTAGTCCAGCCCCGGTCCTGTAGCTGTCTCTTATACACATCTAGATGTGTATAAGAGACAGGTTTAAGATACATAAAGATAACCAGGGAATTTAGTTTATTGGTTTGTGGTAAAGCAAATAAAACATTTAGATGAGCAAAAACAATAAGTGAAGTAAATATCATATATTATACATCACAAGCATTCATACAAACTATTTACAAACTACAGGATACGAGACTTTAGGGCTGTCTCTTATACACATCTAGATGTGTATAAGAGACAGCAATAGAGGGTAATGGGCCTAGACATATCTGGAACAACTTCCAGATCTATCAAGAACTTCTTAAGCCAGATGACCTCTTTAGCAGTTTTACAAGCCACTACGTACTCCGCCTCCATAATGGAGTCGGGCATGCACCCCGGATTAGTGCTTCACCAAACTACAGCTCCTCCTTTAAGAGTAAAGACTGACCTCGACGTGGACTTGTGAGAGTCCATATCAGTCTGAAAGTTAGAATCCGTGTATCCAGTAAGGATCAAATCCTTAGATCTATACTCGAGCAAGTAGTTCCTCGTTCTTCGATGATACTTGAGAATGTTCTTCACTACTGTCTAGTGACCCTGGCCTGGGTTAGATTGATACCTACTGACTATGGCCACTGCATAGCAGATGTCTGGTCTAGTACAAAGCATCTCGTACATCAAATTGCCAACCACAGATGCATATGGGACCCGACTCATTTCCCCAACCTCTTGAGGCGTCTTGTGATACGTCCTTAGACAAAGTGACTTCATGCCTGAATGACAGTAGGCCCCTCTTGAAGTCTTGCATCGAGTAATTGAGCAATATCTTGTCAATGTATGATGTCTGAGACAGTGCTAGCACTTTGTTCTTACGATCCCAAAAGTTCTGTATACCTAGAACAAACTAAGCCTCTCCCAAATCTTTCATTTGAAATTGGGTCGCTAGTCAGCTCTTAACTGCAGTCAGTAGACCTATATCATTCCCAATGAATAGTATATTGTCTACATACAACACTAAGAAAACTACTGAAATGTTGATGAACTTCTTGTAAACACAAGGTTCATCAACATTCTGGTTAAAGCCATATGATTTGATCGCAGTATCAAACCGTATGTTCCAAGATCTAGAAGCCTGTTTCAACCCATAAATGGATCGATTCAGCTTGCAAACTTCTTGCTCTTGACCTTGGGCTATGAATCCCTCAGGTTGCATAATGTAAATGGTCTCCTCAAGATTTCCATTTAGAAAGGCCGTCTTGATGTCTATTTACCAAATCTCATAATTATAATAAGCTGCAATGGACAAAAGAATGCGGATCGAATTTAACATGGCAACAGGTGAGAAAGTCTCCTCATAGTCTACTCCTTCTACCTAGGTATAACTCTTTGCAATAAGTCGAGCCTTGAAGGTTTGCACCTTCCCATCAGCACCCCGTTTATGCTTGTAGATTCCTTTACAACCTATAGGTCTTACCCCATCAAGCTAATCTACAAGATCCCATACTAAGTTGAAGTACATCGACTCCATTTTGAGATCCATGGCCTTGACCCATTCATCCCGATCTACATCCTCCATTACCTTCTGATAAGAAAACAGATCCTCAACGTCGGCATTTGCTACCATAGCAAGGATTTTCGTGATATCTAGATAGCGAATGGACAGGTTCGCAACCCTCCCACTGCGTCGACGTTCCTTCAACTCTTGAGGCGGAACCAACCTACAAGATGAATTATAATCAACAACTCTTGCTGATGAAGTAGGTCCTTCAACAACTCTTGTTGAAGTTTTAGTCGTTTCATTGGAAAACTCACGTAACAGGACTTTACTACGTGGACTATTCTCCGTAATATGATCCTCCTCTAGGAAAGTAGCGTTTGTGGAAATAAACACCTGATTTTTTGAAGGATCATAAAAATAACCCCCATGTATCTTCACTACACGAATTTTGGGCTTTAATGTCGGTTGGAAAAAGTGAAATCGGATGTATAATGTCGGTTTTATTTTTTTTAAAAAAAAGTGGATCTTTAATGTCGGTTTTAAACCGACATTGTAGGGGTACCTTTAATGTCAGTTCTAAACCGACATTAAAGACCCGCTTCACTTTTTTCTCTAACTTTCTATTTTCCCCCCATTTTCTTAATTTCCCTCTTTCTTTCTTAAGATCTTCTTCCAAGCTCCGTGAAATTCATTTTTTTTCATTTTTTTTTCATTTTTTTCCAAGACATTAAAGACACTTCCGAAAAACACTTCCCCTTCCCGAAAAACCCACATTCTTCCAAGCC
Organism: Benincasa hispida; assembly: GCF_009727055.1. NCBI lineage: Eukaryota > Viridiplantae > Streptophyta > Magnoliopsida > Cucurbitales > Cucurbitaceae > Benincasa > Benincasa hispida. Next base: position 45,929,182 of record NC_052352.1, read on the forward strand.
CTAGCCCATCTTGCCTTCTTATCTCCTTTGGTCTCACTCCCCTGTCCCTCCCCGTTGTTGTGAGGCCTATTTCGGCAATGGCTTCACCCATCACTACCAGGACTACCTTATCCTCCAAGATCGCTCCCAGCGATGGCTTCCAATCGGCGGCTAGTTTCGCCGCTGAAGGCAACAACGTGCTTCATTTTCTTCGGCGGTGTTTTCTGGTGGTAAGCGAAGCTAGAGATCTCACCTTCTTGATGCCTGGCGCCTCCGTTTCCTTCGGATTCTCTATGTGTGACATGTTCACCGGCACACAGCAACAAACTCGAAAAGGAATTTCATCGTGTTCTTTATGTTCTTTTTCTTAATTTTTATTTGTTACTTGTAGGTTCATTTTGTCAAATTATGTTGCTGTTTTCAGGATATTAGTTCCATTGAACAAGTGATTACTATTGCTTACCTTAGATCTATCTTTTTGCATTTATCTGTGGTTTTTTTTGTTTTTTTTATGTAAGGTTTAAAGCTGAAAGGATTGCTTAAAAATCAAACAGCTTTTGCACCATCAGATATGTTCCCTTCTCATGAAATCACTTCATACAAATGCGGAGGTAATTAATTTGGACAATTTGTTTAATAAATCTTTAGATTTGATGGTCATCCTTGTTGAGATCTTGGTAATGATTGGCTTCCTTTTTCCCCATTCCCATGTCATGTTAGCTTGAGGTGGAAGCTGGGGAGCCTTATTTTCGACGTCTGGTTTTGCGGTCAGTTGCCCATATAATCAAACTATCTAGTACATCCCTCATCACTTAATGTGAGGTCTGTTCTATGAGAATAAACTTTTTAATTGTGACATGAAAATTTGGATATGAACTTCATTAATTGTTGTTTTGTTATTGTTTAACATCCTTAACTCTTGGTATACGCATATCCAACCTTAATTAGTTCACAGATTTCAATACCAAGACTTTATTGCTTCATATGTGTCTGACTTTCTGTCAACTGTTTCAGTTCTTATTTATATGTTTTTTTAAACAATAAATAACTCATTGATATAATGAAAAGAAAAATGTTAAAGGGGTACAAATTACAAAGGGAGTGAGGGAGAATAAAGGAAGAAAAAAGGAAAAATCATGAACTCGGAGAAAGAAGCAAAATCAAGAACTTTAAAGACAAATCAAGCAAATAGAGGTCAACTGAGAGAATAATAAATCTGCTAAAGAACAATGGATTTATCAAATAATCCCACCTTCTTTGAACCAAAAATCTTTAGACCTTGCAAATCAAGGCTGAGGTGAAGATGGAAGACAAGGCGTATTATCGTCGACAGCTTTCACACTGCGTAATCCCTTGGTTTGTTGGAGAGGACAAGATGTCAACGATTACATGAGTTGCTCAAACAATCCTAATCAATCTCTCCCACAGTACAAGAATAAAAAATAACTATTTATATTGGAATGAATGGTTATCTTGATTCTCCACTAACCACTTCAAAAGGAGTTGCAACAACCAAAAAGAAACACACAATGACTGAAACACTACCAAAAAGTAAATTTCAACCAGAGCTTGTGGAAAAGTGTTGGATGCTTATTTACGGGCCTTAGAGCAACAAATCTTCTAATTCCAGAAAACTTAGAGCAAATGTGTGATGAAAGGCTAAAAGACAATGTGAGAAGTCCTAAGCTTTTTCAATAGCAAAGAAACCAAGAGCAACAACCACTAGATAACCAATGGGAGCTCCAAAACACCAACCAAATTGTGGTATAATAATCGAACATCTCCTCATTATTGCATCTAATCCTGTATTTCATAAGTGGACTAAATACATTGAGGTCGTCTGTCATTTTATATGTAAGAAAATATGATGCAAGTCTTGTGTGTTTCTTGGTTATTCCTTGAGTAGTTATTTGTTTTCTAAGGCTTACGTACTTGGTTCCTTAGTTTCTGTATTTTAGTTCTAGTTTTTGGAGAACCATTTTTTGTAATTTGGTCTCAACACCTTTATTTTAGAAGGATAGTTAATTGTGTTGTCGGCTGGTTGAAAGTTTTGAATAGCTGGTTGTAAGTTGGAGACATTTTGAAAAAAAATTTAATTCCAGACTTGAGTTCCATCAAAATACAGCAATGTTTAGTATCCATGGGAAACGTGAAGACTGAGAACCATTAAGAAACATCATTATGGAAGCATCAAATGGAGCATGTACAGATTATTGTTCTTTGTACTTTTGAGCATTAATCTTTTTAAACGACTGTGTTAGCATCTTTATGGTAGGTCCATTTCTTAAGAAATCTCATCAAATTCTATGGGTCAATGCTGTAAAGGTTGTGTTAGCTGAATTTTGGTTTGAACGGAACCAAAGAGTCTTCTAAGACAAGGAAACTCCATGGTTTGCAAGATATGAAGCAGCCAAGCTGGAAGCCTCTCTTTGGTGCTCCCTCTCAAGCTCCTTTGCAGCATACTCTAGTCAGGAAATTAGTCTAAATTGGCATTCATTTCTTTCTTCGACTTTCTGAAGTCCAAGCTACAAAGAAGCTTTAGTTCTCAAGGTTGTGTTTTTCTTTTTCTCCCTTAATTTTCCAGCTCTCTTTTTCTTTCTCGCTTTTAGATTTGTATCCTTTTGTTTTGCTTTAATTTAGAGGATTTTCTAGTGTTCGGATGTGATGATGGGTGCTAAGGGGGTGTCAACCTAGTTGAGATGCCCGGGTGCACGTGCTAATCCTTTTGATTTCCTTATAATTTGAGCATTAGTCTGACTTCATTTTCTTAATGAATAAAGAGACTTGTTTCCTTTTCAAAAAAAAAAAAAAAAAAAAGGATGGTTGACCATAGGAATTCTTTGCTTCCATAGGGTCTTAGACATGTGCTTAGACTTGAATGATTTTCACTCTCCTCTTAAATGTAAGATAACCGATCAATTGGTAAGGTACTAGATGGGTCAGCACCTAAACTCTGGGTTCTCTTTGGCTGCAAGACCAACAACGCTTGTTCAAAGAAAGAAGAGTTATCCAATGTAATGGCTTCCCTTCCGTTGGAAGTTCCCTTGAGTTGAAGGTTCCCTTTAGTTGTCATCTTACAACATACTTTTGGAGTTTTAGCCTGAGAGCATTACTTTTAGAGGCTGATCAAAAATCCAGAATTCCTCTTAAGATTCATGATTACAACCTACTGCAAAGTGCCAATTTTGAATTTGCCTGCAGCTCCTATGAGATTTTGTAGAAGGGAATGATTTCCAAGGCTCCTCCCACTAATGCAGATTTTCCTCAGTATGCTATTGAAGGTTACTTTTCTTGATCTACCATCTTTTCACGATGGGGGACTCTACTTCCTGACTGATGATGCTTCTTCTAGGAATGATTACAGGTACGCCTTCTATCCACATCTCTGAGCATGTGATGAAAAAGAAGATGGGCCTGCAGTCCTTAATTTACCTTGCCTCATTTCTCATGCAGGAGTATTTGGTGCCCCAAGAATATGTCCAGATAATGAGAGAATATATGTTGAACAAATGTCCAGTATCCCCATACAATCAAGTGTGTGAAGTGTTCAAGAGAGAGCTTGGCATGACACCGGATAAGGTATATTTACTTGGCTAAACCTATTTCATATAATTAGATTATGCATTCATTCTGTTGAATGGAGATTACTTTTGCAATTTGACAGAACCTGGTTATCTTGTTTGTGTTACTGTTACATATGAGTTGGCACTTCTATTTTCTGTATCCTGATCACATTATAGCACGTTTCAATGTGCGTGCCAAATTGAAGTTTCATTAACATTTGGCCTTTCATGTGATTATATAAATGTGATTATGGTTATAATATTAATTTTTCTCTTTGGATCAGAGTCTGCATGTGGTTCATGCAAATGCGGCAGAAACATTATGTGCTATAGCCCGTAATGCCCCATCTGCTCTTGTTGCCAAACTTTCTAGTCCCAGGTTGACCAAGAACTGCTTCTTTATTTTTCAGTTTTTATGGTAGTATGTAGATAATTCATCGTTGTTTTGACTTATCAATCACTTCTTATGCAGTTTTTTTGCAAGGATATTTGATCATGCTTTGGAAGATTCACATTCAAAGTTTAGCCTTGTGCATTCACTTTCTGTATGCATTTCTTTGTTGGATCCAAAGAGATCATCAGTGTATTCTCCTATGTTTCACTCTTTCTGAAATCAACATATGTATGAATTTCCAGTTCCTGTTGATCCAGAGACTGTTGGTGCAATGCTCCCTAAACTTGGTTAGTGTATGATGCTAGTTTCATTTATTTGATGGTGCCTTAGTTCACACTCGTGCTCTCTATATTCTCTAAATCAATGGGCTAGATGTATAAAAGAAACCATAGAAGGCATACAACTATCAATATCAGGTCAATAATCATCAAAGTTTCAGAGAAATATTTAATTGTTATTGATCTGATATTGATAGGTGTGTGCGCTTTGTGGTTTCTCTTATACATCTAGGATTGATTTGGCATACATGTACACAGCAGGAAAGTAGCATTGTGAGTAGCACTATGAATACAACAACATGGTCTCCATAATTGCAAATATTTGATTTACTTGTGGGAAGTAAAATTCTTCTATTAGTTTTTGATAGCACTTATCTCATAGGTCATTTGTTAAAACTCTTAAACTTGTCATCTGATGATAAAGTACTACCCACAACATATGGAGAATTACGGCCTCCTCTTGGAAAACATCATTTAAAGGTAGGTGCTTAATTTGTATGGTATAAATTTATATGTTCAAGGTATGGCTCTCTGCTAGAAGTTAGGTTTAAGAGAATTTTGTTTTAGAACTTGATATTGTTCTTGTGTGTTGTGATGTGTGTTTTCTTAACTCATATCCTAACTTCAATTTTGCTTCTTTGTAATAAACTTTTAGGAACTATTGACATGGATCTGATTACCATGGGGTATCGGCAAGTGAAAGGATGCGAAAGGAGAGTTTATTATCGGTAACTCACAACATTATTATGGAGAAAATGCAGCTTGGAGGACCCTCCATGCGCTTGGCCGAGGTCTGCTCCTAACTTTTACTATGTGCAATAACTTTACTTGTTAAGTTGAAGTTAAATTCTAAATCTTTCCAATTCTTCTGTAGTTACTGGATGAGCTGAAGAAGAAGAATCCTGATAATGAAGTCCATCTCAACAATGTATATTACATCTTAATCTCTCAAACCTTCCCAAATTTGTAGACAAATAAAATTGTGTTGCCCTTACACGGAAGATTTTGTTGCCCTTGTAAAATCATAATCTTTGTATTACTTGTAATTTGTGTTTTCAAGGCTTGAATTATTGTACGCCTTTTAAATTATAATTCTATAGCAGAATTTGTGGATTAAATGTAATAGATTTACAATCCATACATGAATAATATGTCATAGCCATAGCGTTCGATGATGATGTGTCATGTTATACTTTTTTACCGAAAAAATGGATTTGACAAGGGAACTTTAAAAAACGAACAATAATTGATAAAATGAACAGATTCAGGCTTCAATATCAGTTAAGAATAAAAAAAAAAAAAGGCTTTAATGTCGGTTGCAACCGACAGGCTTTAATCACTAAAGACCTTTAATGTCGATTGCAATCGATATTAAAGACCTTTAATGTCAGTTGCAACCAATAGGCTTTAATCACTAAAGACCTTTAATGTCGGTTCTAATCGACATTGAAGGCCGTGTTATTGGTGTTATTGAAGCCCTTTAATGTCGGTTTAAAACTGACATTAAAGGCAACCGACATTAAAGGGCTTTAATAACACTATCTTTAATGTTGGTTTAAAACTGACATTAAAGCCCGAATTTCTTCTAGTGCTTTGAGGTAGCCTACAAAGAAGCATAACCTTGACCGTGGTTCCAACTTCTTGGGAGTCGCCTCAGACACATGAGGTGACTTTTCGAAGATTAAGTTCTAATATATATGAAGAAAATAGAAGCATGTGTTTCATCATTGAAATCATAATTGGCAAAGAGACAACATGTGGTGACTTACTAAATTCATCAATGTTAAATGATTGCGGTAATAAAAAAGGATGCGGTGATAAAACTTTCAAAATTAAAATGCGATGCGATAGTGCAGAATTTGGAATAATGTCAAGGAAGAATACAACCCCTAAATTTGCGATGTCGCCCGCATGGTTTGTTAACGGATCCTGCTTTGCGGGGATCTATCTTCTTTGGATTGCAGTGATGAAGTGAAGTTATGTCTTCATGTAGTGCCTCCGCAATCGTGTACCTTGATCGTTTACAAAGAAACATCGATAGGGTCAAATGATAAAAAAAATAATTTTTTTTTTTAGAATAACGAAGTAGATATGCGATAATAGATAATAACAAGATTTGATGCAGAATGATAATTTAAGTGTCATAGAAATGAGAATTCATGAACCAAACAAAGGATATTCCAGAAGACTTGCGCCTCAAATGATGTTGCATGCCAGTGCAGCGGCCACTCCATTTTCCTCTATTCCGGGTTTTCCAGGTCTACAGAGGTCTTTTCTTGCTGAAAATCACCCTCGCAATATGCCTTAACTCGCTGCCCATTAACCTTAAATGTACGGCTCCCGTCCTCAGTAATCAGCTCCACCGCACCATGCTCAAATATTTCTTTAATGATGAAGGGTCCAGACCAGCGCGATTTTAACTTGCCAGGAAAGAGCCGTAGGCATGAATTGAAGAGCAAGACCTTTTGTCCCACATGGAGATTTTTACCACATATGTGTTTGTCATGCCAGCGCTTTGCGTGCTCCTTGTAGATCTTTACGTTCTCATATATGTTAATCCTCCATTCCTCCAGCTCGACTAGTTGAAGTTTTCTCACTTCTTCTACTTTCCTTAAATCAAAGTTTAGCTTCTTCACGACCCACAGTGCTTTGTATTCCAGCTTTAGAGGCAAATGACACGCCTTACCAAATACAA
>NC_052352.1:45936115-45973256 GCF_009727055.1 Benincasa hispida
AAGGCAGGTGAGTGTACACATCTGACCACTTTAAAACTACCCGTAGGTATATGTCCCCAAAGAGTATGCATTGTAAATTTGTGGATAATTGATCCAACTGAAGAGAAATTTTCTCTTTTTTTTTTTTGTAAAGTAGAATAGATAAAGAACTGCAAAGATATAGTGAAATGAAAATTCTGAGTAGTAGAGAAAAATTGAAGATTTCATGATTCCCAAAACTTGCGTCCCTGATGAATTACGATCATCTGATAGCGCAGGGACCACCTACTTTTTTCTTATTCAGAGTCTCTTAGTTCTACGAAGTCGACTTGGCGATGCCAGCCTTCTCCGTGATATACTTTTACTTGCAGCCCGTTAACTTTGATTATGTTGGTTCCGTCATCATTTGATAATTCGACCGCACCATGCGGAAATACTTCTCTAACTATGAATGGTCTGGACCAATGTGACTTTAATTTTCCAGGGAAGAGCCGTAATCGTTAGTTGAATAGTAAGACCCTTTGCCTGACTTGGAGGTTTTTGCCGCATATATGTTTGTCATGCCAGCGCTTTGCGCGCTCCTTGTAAATCTTTGCGTTCTCATATGCGTTGATCCTTCATTCCTCCAGCTCGACCAATTGAAGTTTTCTCGCTTCTCCTGCTTTCCTCAAGTATCAGCACCTCGGCCTAACCATTCATCTGTGGATGGTATATGGTGGCCATTTTATGGAGAATGTTATATTTGCGCAACAGTTCCTTGACAATATGATTGACAAAGTGGGATCCTTCATCACTTATTATGGCACGTGGGGTGCCAAAACGAGTGAAAATGTTTTTCTTCAAGAATTGAGGGACTACTGCCGCATCGTTTGCGGTGCATGCCACTGCTTCAACCCACTTGGATACGTAGTCGACTGCTAACAAAATATAATTTTTACCATTCGAGGGAGGGAATGATCCCATAAAGTCGATACCCCATACGTCGAACAACTCAAGTTCCAAGATGATGTTCATAGGCATTGCATGTTTCCATGCAATGTTATCTGTGCGTTGGCACCGATCACACATCGTCACGTAGTCAGTTGCATCCTTAAACAATGTTGGCCAGTAGAATCCACTCTGTAATACTTTAGCTGCGGTGCATTGTCCTCCAAAGTGCCCACCATATGGTAAGTTATGACATTGCAATAACATGCGTTGTTCAGCAGCATGTGGTACGCATAGTAGTAGAATCTGGTCTGCCCTCTTTTATACAGATTCGGCTTATCCCAATAATAATATTTGCATTCATGTTTGAGCTTCTTTAGTTGGTGGTAGGTATAATCTTCAGGAAATTGCTCGTAAACCAGATAGTTGAATATGTCAACATACCATGGCGATTCTTCAATCTGAAACATCTGCTCATCTGGAAACACTGCGCTCACCTCTGACTCCTTGCGGTCAACATCAGGATTTTCCAATCTAGATAAATGATTCGCAAATTGGATCTCTGTTCCTTTGCGGTCAACTATTTCCATATCGAATTCTTGAAGGAGGAGAACCCATCTAACTAGGCTCGGCTTTGCATCCTTCTTTGTCATCAGATATTTTATCGTCAAGTGGTCAGTATGGATGAGCACTTTTGTTCCCAATAGATATGCTCTGAAATTTTGTAACGCAAATATTACCTCAAGCAGCTCTTTTTCTATTGTGGTGTAGTTAGTCTGAGCAAGGTTTAACGCCTTACTTGCATATGCAATGGGATGCAAGATTGTTTTTCTCTTCTGAGCTAGTATGGCTTCCATTGCATACCCGTTTGCATAGCACATTATTTCAAAAAGAAGTGTCCAATCTGGCGCGATCAAAACGGGTGCAATCATCAATGCGTTCTTTAAAATAATTAATGCGTTGCGGAAATTATCATTAAAGTCAAATTTCCTATCAACTTTCAACAACGCACTCAGCGGTCATGTTATTTTTTAGAAATCCTTGACAAAACGTCTGTACAATCCGACATGCCCCAAGAAACTCCGTACAGCCTTTACATTTGTTGGAGGTGGGAGTTTTTCAATTGCTTCTATTTTTGCTTTATCCACATCCAACCCGTCTCGAGATACCTTGTGTCTCGGCACAATGCCATCTTTCACCATAAAATGGCATTTTTTCCAGTTAAGAATGAGATTCGTCTCCTCGCATCTTTTCAGTATCTTTTTTCAGGTTGGCAAAACAAACTTCGTATGTGTGCCCATAGACAGAGAAGTCGTCCATGAAGATTTCAACAGAGTCCTCAAGATATTCTGAAAAGATGGCCATCATGCACCTTTGGAACGTGCTTGGCACATTGCAGAGGCCGAACGGCATGTGGCGAAAAGCAAAAGTCCCATATGGGCAGGTGAATGTGGTCTTGTTCTGATCTTCTGGAGCAATCATAATCTGGTTATACCCGACATAGCCATCCAGAAGCAGTAAAAGTCATTTCTGGCTAGACGATATAGCATTTGGTCAATGAATGGTAAAGGGAAATGATCTTTCTTCATGGCCGCATTTAGCTTGCGGTAGTCCATGCAAATACGCCACCTAGTGACTGTTCTCTATGGTATTAGTTCATTATTTTCGTTTGGGACTACCGTCATGCCACCCTTTTTTGGCACACATTGTATAGGGCTGACCCTGTCTGCTATCGGATAAATAATGCCCGCATCTAACCACTTAATGATCTCCTTTTTAACGACCTCTTTCATCATAGGAGTCTGTGCTGATGTTTGATCATTGCCTTGTGGTTTTCTTCAAGACGAATTTGGTGCATACAATAAGCTGGGCTTAATTCCATTAGTTCGGAATTGTCTGTCGAAACAGCGTCCATCCAATTGCTCGCACATGTTTCCCTCATAGATGCTAAACCGGACCTCAATGCATCTCCCTGTTTATTTTTTCTATGGTCGCATTTACATTGTTGGCCAATGGATGCGTTTGCTCCTCATCTTCATTTTCATTGCTAGGTTTCTCTTCTTCATCAAACTCTGGTCGTTCATCAGATTCATTCAGTCTTCATCGTCAGGAACTTCATGGCACGGATGTTGTTTGAAACTTGAGCTTTGTCCATTTTTATGTTTCAAGTTGACTTCCTTTGTGCACATTCCAATCGCGGCATGGGACCTGTTTTTGATAAAATGGTCACCCAGGATGATGGGCACATCTTTGTAGCTTTCATTATCGTAAGATGTTGAAATCGGTTGGTATATAAATTTGTTCAGTTGGTAATCAGCACATCCTTCACTTTCCCTCTGGATACACCAGAGATCTATTCGCAAGTTGGAGAGTCACGTCGTGGGCGCAAGTTGCCCCACATTTCAACTGCTTAAAGATCAACAGAGGCATCAAGTTGTATGCTTTGGCTTCAAAGGTCCACACAATGCTGCCCGATGTACAAGTCCTTCCAATGGAGCAAGGTATAGTAAAGCTCTCAGGATCGCTTATCTTGGTGGAATTATTTGATTTCGATCTTCTGTGTTAAAGAAATCACCGTGGAACAAATACTTACCATGCCCCTCTTCTTTGTACATTATTCCTCTTCAGAAACTTCGTGTATGCAGGCAATCTCCTCAATCGCTTTCCACTAAATAAAATATTTTCAATATGTATGAGATATTATATAACTCATATAACAATTGACAGGAAGCGTTAAGGGTACTGTACCTCGTCATTCTTTTCTTTCTGAGTCTTTTTGTGGTAAAGGTGGCCAACTGCCGAATCTCACGGTCCCTTTTTCTGTTGGCTTTGAGGTGGACGCAACTTCTGGCTTTATTGCTTCTTTTTCTCCTTCTTCTTCTTGAGTCACCGCAATCCCAGGTTCCAACAAAATGGGAGCAGTCAGGCTAGGCTTCTTTCTTTCTCCCTCCACAGTTTTACACTCCGCAATGTCACAACATGACATTCCTCTTTACCTGATTCCCCCGGGTTGTGTGGGAGTTCTGTTGAACTCGGCAAGGTCCCTTGTGGTATGTTCTTTAGCTCGCTCGCAATCTGGCCCATCTGTAATTCTAGATTGTCGATGGACATAGCCTGACTTTTAACCACAGTTTCGTTTTTCTCTATACACTACTTCAACAAGCTTTCCAAGGAGGAAGATTGTGGTGGTTGCGAGCTACTGGCTTGACTGCTTGTCTGACCATTATTTCGCGAGAAGAATCCAGGTGGCCCTTCTTTCTATGCCACAGATTGGAAATTATGCTGCTGATTCTTCCGTGCAAAATTGGGGTGGTTTCTCCACCCAGGGTTGTAGGAGTTCGAGAATGGATATTTTTCACAAAGTAAATAGACTGTGGGTTTTGTGGGCATTCATCCATTGTGTGCCCATCACCACAAGTCGCACACCTTGCGGTGTTCTGATTAATTGCGTTTACTTGCCCATTTTGCGGTGTTGGGCTGCTGATCGCAATTCCCTAAATTAGGTTCATCATTGCAGTCATCTGATTTTGTAGTGAAGCAATAGCACCATTGCTTGTGTCATTATCCTTGATTCTCAGTCTCTGATCACTCTCTCTTCAATCCTCGTGGCTTTTAGAGATGCAATCCAAGATGTTCTTAGCCTCATAATACATTTTATCTATCAGACCACCAGTGGCTGTAGCATTGGCAGCAGTCTGTGAAGCGGGATTTAAACCATGAACGATCCTTGATATGGTTCGATTAATGTTGAAGAGTAAAGACATGCCAAAGGAATTATTGGCAGAAGAAGTACAATGTGTTGTGTATGTGCAAAACCGATGTCCACATGCAAAATTGGCGAATCAAACACCGCAAGAGGCTTGGAGTGGTCATAAACCAACTATCTCACACCTTAAAGTGTTTGGTAGTGTGACTGATGCGTTATTTTGAAATTATGGATGAAATGCGGTGATGGAATTGCGTTGAGCAATCAAGCTTTCTTAGTGGAATCAAAGTATAAACCCCATTGAGTTTCCTGGTAAGTCCAGGGTCGAACTCAGGGACTTGGGAAAACAATACGCAGTGATAATTTTTAACGAAAACTTTGCGGTAACCGATAACTCAAATAGTTGTTTGGTGTTATTGGTTGGGGTGATGAAGTAAATAAATGCGGCGATTTGAGAAAAGTTTGATTATGCGATAGATGCACTGAGTATGCAGATGAACGGGTTGAAAAGATCTTTAACTAGCGTTACCTGGGAATGTGTTAGACTATGCGATCATGCTACACCCATACATAGCAAGTCATTTTCCAATGCAAATGCGATGCTCCTAAGTCTAGGACGCATGTGTTGAATGCAAAAGGTTCCATAGAGCTTATTCCTAAATCTCTACTCTATTCCTATGCGATGATGCGAGATGCACACAAAAACAAGGTGACCACACACAATCATATCCTATCTTTAGGATGCATGCGATGCGATAATAGCAAACAATGTTTATTCCTAAGCTTCTATCTCTTGATTATGCGTTCTAATTTGACTCTCCCGAGCATATATTCTAACTTGACTTTTCCAAGCCTAGATCCTCTCCTTAGACTACCCTCTCGAGTATCTCTAATAGATGAATGAAGCATACAAAACACAAGATAATCGCATAGAATGAAGATCCTCTATTATGCTAACTAAGTGCTTCTCAACCCATTCAACAGATTTAGCTACTCATGCATAATAAACAAAGAGTGAACTGATATAGAGAAGTAAATTCCATTTCTATAAATGTGTTTGAATACAAAATAACAATGGAAGATAAAGGTAGAAAGCCTGGTAGCAATCCCTTGCTGCCCAAGGCCTTTATACTGGCAACTTTATTCGGTTCAAAAGATATTCTTGCATCCGCAGGAGCTGGCCCTCTTTCTGATCTTGAAATTTCTGGCACTCTCCCAAGCTCACCGTAACGATCTATCGGCACACCCTCCTTCTCTCGCTTCCGCCTTAAAATAAAAGAAAATCTAAGAACAAGGCTAAACTATCTAGGAAAAATTCTCTAACTCTTCAAACTCCTCTTCTGAAGATTGCCTTCGATATTTATAGAGCATTCGGGGTGAAAGGCGGCTTCTCTCTTATGATTGCACAGATGGGATAGCTTTAATTCACTGACTGATGCACCAAATATTTGTCATCGAAAAGCTGAGTGTACTTGTTATTGTTAGAGACTTGTCAACTTAATTCGGATCCGACCGTCATCAGCTTTCTGTCCCATCGTTATTAATTATGCCTTTCACCTAGATGCGCCCACCAAGTTGCGCTGGCTCTATGCGACAATCCTTCTTGAGCCAATGTTTGCGAGCACAAATCACCGAAAATCCTTGCGGTAATGCTGTGCTCGACATTGATTTCTTGTGGTCACGCTTTCGGCCTTGCGTTAACGCATATTATACATAAAAATACCAAAGTTAACAATTCTTATGCGATGAATGCATGCGACCACAATGTTATGAACTTAATGCTTTTTGGACACAATCTAACATATTTTATCAACGCAAACCTTCATTGTTTAATAACTTAACACTGCAATAACGTGCATTTCTTCCCGTTATCAGTGACCTATGCACAAGTACCAGACCAAAGAAGAACCAAACTCGGTAATGTAAGGAATATGTGTTTATTGGGTCTGACGAGAAGACGAAGGCTTATAAATTATTCGATCCAATTAAAAAGAATGTGATTGTAAGTTGTGATGTTCAAGTGAATGAAGAAAGCGTGTGGGACTGGAAAAATCAAAAGGAGGCATTACAAGGAGAGTAATTGAGAATTGCATCAATAAATACTACAATGAATTCTCAAATATCTAACGAAGTGGAAGAGCCAAGTCAACCTAGGTTGCGGAGTCTACAACATCTATACGACTCAACCGATGAAGTACACCTAATTTTCTTATTAGCAAACTCGAAGATCATTTCTTCTGAAGAAGCCATAAGAGACAATAAGTGGAAAGCCACAATGGATAAAATATAGAAGCAATCAAAAGAAACAAAACTTAGGATTTGGTGGAATTTCCTGATGGATATAGACCCATTGGTGTAAAATGGGTATACAAGAAGAAGATGAATGTCCGAGGTAAGATTGAAAGGTACAAGGCGCATCTAATTGCAAAAGGTTACAGACAAAAAGTACGTATCGATTATGACGAAGTTTTTGCTCCAGTTGCAAGAATGGAGACAATTCGACTTCTTTTATCTCTAGCTTCACAGTTCAAGTGGGCTATTTTCACACCCCGCCCCAAGCCTGCGTTCTGAGCCCCAAGGGAGGCATGAAGGACTGTAGATACCACTCTTTTGTGATACCTATTGCCCATCTGAACCTATTTACTCTCATAAAACTTTGAGCCAAAGATGTAAACAACAGCTGTTTGATTAAGCTCACTTTATTATAAACAGTATATTGTTTATACAACTCTCAGGCTTAACTACAAAGTTTACATCATCAACTCTAAAATCCGAAAGTGTGACTGTGGCTGTGGCAGGCCTTGACCTTAGCAGCACCTTAGAACTCCTCACCTTTCGCTACCTGGGAAGAAAAATATGAAAGAAAAGAATGAGCTTCAAGAATCTCAATGAATGGTAAGCAACTCTCTAGAGTCTATTTCAAATCATAATAATAAAAGCATATCACATATACGAGGTGAATTTTCAAACCTCAACCTTGAATGAGTTTGATCTCAACTCTATCTATATGCACGATAGATAGTTTAACGAGTCTATTCTCAAACTCTACCTACACACACGGAGGTAGTTAATTTGATACTAGTCATAAACGCTTACTTTTTTGCATTCCCCATCTTTCCTATGTGCACATAGATCCCTGCTTATAGGCTCAGAAGCTAGGCCTACCGGCCCTCCAACAATCCCATATGAGATTCTTCCCACAGGCTTAGGAACTAGACCTCTCGATCCCCTACCATTTCGTGAGGTTCTGCTCTAGGCTTAGGAACTAGGTCTATTGACCCCCTGAAAATTCCGATCACATAATCTCATTCTCATGCTAATTACTCCTTCACAACAAAAGCATATACACATACTCTAAAAGATATGCTGAATACTTAAAGGAAAATTACCACTCACCTTGGTAAGGTAGGAACCTTCCTCTCTAGAAGTTCCTTGGTTTCCTCGGGCTCCCTTTTGAACTCTAAATTCTAGATTTAACTTTAAGCACAAATTACTCAGCATTACAAGCCTTATTTTGAGATACTTCATTCTAAAAAAATGTTCTAAAATGTCTCAGGAAGCTTACCATAAAATATCAGCTCAGAAATCATCGTGATTTGGCTGGAATCCTCAAATTATCAAGGCTGACCTAAGCTTACCTAAGAGCTCGACTCTTATGTCTTTTCCTCACACTCCAGCCTGATTCCTTGGAGCTTCTTCTCTTGAAGCCCTAGACTCTCTCAACTTTCATGTGGCTTTAAAATTACTTAAAACGCACAAGTATTCTCGAAGAACTTCTCGTCCCATTTTGATGTTACTTCCAGACCTCACTGTCCGACAACATCTCCTCCTCTTGGAACTGCATGGTCTTCCTCCGAACATGTTCTCAAACACTTTTCCTACTTTTCTTTGAAGATAATTTGTGTTATGAATAGAAGAGTCACCTTGTGGTGGTATTTACAGGCCAAAGGAACTGATCCTTCTCATTTCTTAAGGCTTCTAATGCAAGACACCTCCTACTTTATTAACTTTTGGAGTGTTTGCACTAAGTTTTGCCACCACCTACTTCCTTGTAATTCACCTACTTCCATGCCATTCACCTGCTTGCATGAAGTTGGAGTTATCTTCATCATGCATAAGTATTCCTTGCATGAAACTCTATTTGTCCACCTCAAGCTTAACCTTCTCTTAGTTTAGCCACTTATTCGGGTGAATTCATCAGCCTTGCGTAACGCAAGCCTCAACAATGCATAAACACTTGGCCCATCTTCTAGTCCATTGTGTAGCTCCTGCACTTCATCGCATAGCTCTATCGTTTAGTTAATCTCTCGCTATTGCTTATCATCCAGCCCTCTTGCTGTTGCCAATCGTTTAGTGCTTGTGCCCATCGCATGGCACTTATGCCCCATCGCATAGCTCCATCGTCTAGTGATCTCTCGCTGTTAATGATCTCGCTGTCACGTATCCCTTGTTGTTAACGATCTCGCTGTCGCTCATCATGTAGTGTTTACACCTATCGTCTAACGCATCACGCTCATTGTCTAACACGTCTGCTTATCGTGTAGCGCCATTGTTGGTTAGAAAAGAGAGAGGATAAATATGTGTGTTATGTTATGCGTTAATCTTCATGCGTCGATGGTCATGTGTTGGACCAGAAAATATACAATATGCATTTAAGCTGCATGCGATGACCATGTGTTTCTGTCATAAGTTTTCTCACTTTCTCGCCAAATATAACGAGAACGCAAGTTTCTCGGGGTGATCCGAGGTGGAACACATGGACTTGTAACTCAATAATGTTTGTGAAGTGATGCGTTTGAGGGAACGAATAAAAGTAAAAAGACAAAAGTTAATGGACTATGTACTACTCCTACTCCTAACTAAACAGATTGAGAAATGGAAGTTTAACTATGAGAAATGGAAAAGATTCAGCAACTGTTAACGCATAATAAGGTTCATTAGTATAGGTCACTCGAATAATCCCAGTTGGCCACACTAACGCATTGCACACCTCTCAGTGGCCAAGCGCATGCCTATATCTCTATAATGCATAGTTGCGTCAAGCATAATATTGTACCTATCTCTAGGAACAAAGCTTACTTTGCTTTAGTGTGTTCCACTACTCACCTTCACAGGTAGTTAATTGCAGCTAATCAGCTCATAAACAAGCATTGCGAAGGCTCATAGACAAGCGTTGCTACCGCCTCACACCAAGCAAAGAAGATTAACTCACTATACTCCCACAATGCACACATCTCGGTGGGTTGCTACATGCGTCCTATCTCTAGGCAACATGACTGAGTATGCGACTACCTTTGATAACTAAGCGATGAATGTAAACGATGATAAAAAAGAATAAGATGAAGAACGTGGAGTTGAAGGAACTAAATGATGCATTGATTACAAAATGTATTAAGGCAGAAGCTTGGATCCCCTTGAAGTGAAGATCCAAGGAGCTTTCTATAGAGTTCAAACGCCGACAGCATTGATGATTGCGTTCTGACTCACTGTTACCTTTGTCGTGGTATGGGAAATATCAGCATCACCTTATCTTGTTGATACTCTCAATGTATGCGTTCATGCTCGTTAATCCCGAAGTATCAATGCATTCCACCACCTTGCGATTAACCTTCTATCACGGTTATTACTCTGTAGCTACAACATCCATGCGATTAACTTGTCTTCTTGAAGATTAATACATGCGATCAACTTTGTGATGGTCTTCTTGAAGAGATTGAGCGATGGAACTTTAACTATGAGAATTGGAAGAGATTCAGCAACTGTTAATGGATAATAAGGTTTATTATGATAGGATACTCGAGTAATCCCAGCTCGCCACACTAACGCATCGCACACCTCTCAGTATCCAGCCGCATGCCTATATCTCTATAATGCATGGTTGCGTCGAGTATAAGATTGTGCCTATCTCTAGGAACAAAGCTTACTTTGGTTTAGTGTGTTCCACTACTCACCTTCTCAGGCAATTAGTTGCGGCTAATCAGCTCATATACAAGCATTATGACAGCTCGTAGACAAGCGTTGCTACCGCCGCACACCAAGCAAAGAAGATTAACTCACTATACTCCCGCAACACACACCTCTCGGTGGGTTGCTACAGTGTCCTATCTCTAGGCAACATGACTGAGTATGCGACTACCTTTGATAACTAAACTATGAATGTAAACGATGATAAAGAAGAATAAGATGAAGAATATGGAGCTAAAGGAACTAAGTGATGCATTGATTACAAAATGTATTATTGTCTTAAGCTAAAATGTAATGCAATTCAGAGATAAGAGGAGAGGTGGAAAGCTAGATGAAAACAATCTCTTTCTTTTCATCCAAAATGTGTCAAAGCTGTTGGTGGTGGCATGGATGGATGGTGGAAAAGTCTCTCTCGAGCTCTATCTCTGGCATAACTCTGGTTGTCACTCAGAAGGGGCTGTGGAGGTGGAGAATCCTCAAAGAGTGTGTGCTCATGCTCTCATCTATGGTCCCAAGGATCTGTCTTAAGGCAGAAGCTCGG
Source organism: Benincasa hispida (assembly GCF_009727055.1). NCBI lineage: Eukaryota > Viridiplantae > Streptophyta > Magnoliopsida > Cucurbitales > Cucurbitaceae > Benincasa > Benincasa hispida. The sequence continues at coordinate 45,947,233 of NC_052352.1, forward strand.
ATCCCTTTGAAGTGAAGATCCAAGGTGCTATTTATAGAGTTCAAACGCCAACAGCATTGATGATTGCGTTCTGACTCACTGCTATCTTTGTTGCGGTATGGGAAATGTCAGCATCACCTTATCTTGTTGATACTCCCAATGTATGCATTCATGCTCGTTTCTCCCAAAGTATCAATGCATTCCACCCACCTTGCGATCAACCTTCTATCATGATTATTACTCTGTAGCTGCAACATCCTTGCGATGAACTTGTCTTCTTGAAGATTAATGCATGCGATCAACATTGTGATGGTCTGGGATCAACGCATGCGATGGATTCCCACAATTGCTACAAAAATAGACATTTTGAGGCAGTATAGCACATGATATAGGGTTAGCGAGGATTTTTATTGGTGGTCGATGCAAGCTCACTTTTCCACGTGAATTCTTAGTATTATCAATGCATATTCTACTCATCATCCCTCATAATTCTAAGTAAAAGACTACAATTGTATTTCTATAAACTATCAGCCATTGTCTAGTGCATGCGTCTATCGCGCAATGCCCATCGTCTAGCACTTCGCCTATCGTGTAGCGCTCACGCCCATCATGTAGCGCCATCATGTAGCGCTTGCGTCTATCGCCCAGTGACCGTACCTAACGCATAGTCTAGTGTCTACGCTTATCATCTAGCGCTTATGTTGATCGTGTATTGCCATCGCCTATCGTGTAGTGTTATCGTCTAGCGCATTGTTTAGTACCACATGTAGCTACTCGATCGTCTGCCCAATGCCTTGCACTCATTTTCTATCTCTCTCGCTCTTGCTCACGCATCGTCTTATCATCCCAACGCATGAGTAACCTTTCGGTAGCGCCTCTTGCCAATGCTTCAGCCAACATGCATCCTTTGTCATGCCAACGATTGGGCAAACTTCATAAACTCAACGCATGGTTATCCTTTGGCTTTAAGGCTTAATTTCTTTTAACCTCTACAAACTAAGCCTCATCTCATGCGTTAATGTTTCCTATCACCAAACGCATAGTTTTCTTTTGACTTTACACTTAGATAAATTTTACTAGTTAAGGCTCAACTTAAAAGCTACGCAAGGAAAATCTATTCAACACTTAGAATTTTCCTTCTCTTCAACATAAGATTTAAATTATACTTAGTTAATTCCCTCAATTACCTGCTTAAGTAGTTTAATTGAAATTTGTGTTTCACAACTATCTATCAAATGGATGTAAAATCAACATTTTTAAATGGAGTTCTTGAAGAAGAAGTCTATGTGGAGCAACTCCCTTGATACATGAAAATTGGAAAGGAAAATAAAGTATTAAAACTAAGGAAGGCGCTCTATGGGTTAAAGCAAGCACCTCGAGCATGAAACACTCGAATTGATACTTATTTCAAGAAGAACAAGTTCATACAATGCCCATATCAGTATGCATGATACGTAAAGAAAAAATAAGGTAATCTGCTTATCGTTACCCTTTATGTTGATGATCTTATTTTCATGGGGTGCAATGAGAACTTGGTTGTGGACTTTAAAGATACTATGACACGAGAGTTTGAACTGATGGACATAGGATTGATGAAATACTTTCTTGGTCTTGAAATTAGACAAGAAAACTTTGGAATTTTTGTTTTATAGGAAGCATATACGAAGGCCACGTTGAAGAGAAATAAGATAGAAGAATACAATCCTATAGCAACACCAATGGAGCTTGGCACAAAACTCTCTAGATTTGAGGGAGGAGATCAAGTAAATGCACGTGAATACCTTAGTTTGGTAGGGAGTCTATGATATCTCACATGCACAAGACCGAATATTGCATATAGTGTTGGTGTAGTGAATCGATACATGGTGGTTCTAAGGCTCTCACAACTCAAGGCCATTAAATGAATGCTTTGATACATTCGAGGGACGGAATCACTCGGGCTTCTCTACACAAGGACGAGTGAATACAAGTTGATAGGATACTCTAATAGTGATTGGTGCGGAGATATAGATGATAGAAAAAGCACTCGAGGATATGTGCTCTACATTGGGAATATAACAACCATATGGCTGTGAAAAAAGCAGCCAATCATAACTTTTTCAACATGTGAGGCAAAATATGTGGCAGCATCTTGGTGTGTATGTCACACATTTTGGCTAAGAAACTTACTGTGTGAATCAAATCTAAAACAACATGAGGCAACCAAAATTGAGTTGACAATAAATAAGCCATTGAGTTGGCAAAGAATCTGGTCCATCATGGAAGGAGTAAGCACATTAATGCCCGATTTCATTTTATTAGAGAACATGTAAAGAATGGAGAAGTGAAAATGATTTACGTTTCAAGTCATGACCAAGCCGCTGATATTTTTACAAACCCTCTACCAACAACTTTGTTTGAAAATTTGAAAAAGATGATCGAAATGAAGTACTTGAAAGATTTAAGTTTAATGGAGGAATTTTTTTTAGCATTAAACTCAAATTTTCAGGTTTTTGGTGAATTCTAGTAGGTTTTGGAAGGTCAAACGAGGTTCAAATTAAATGTGTGAGGATTTTGATGTCCCAGATGTGTACTTTCTAATGGTCTAAGTCTCAAGTCGTTTGGTGTTTTCTATAAAAATTTATGGAAGTTTGAGTAACAAATAGTCAAGAATTACTACAGCTTTTGAAATTCTGTCTTAATTATTGTAATCTCATTCATTTGCTTTTATTAATGATTTATTGAAGGAATTAAGGGAGACACTTTGTGAGACCATATATAGTTGTATTGTAATCTTTGCCAAGACAAGGATGAGAAAGAAATCAATAGAAGATTCACAACAAGAATTTTGGGCTTTAATGTCGGTTGGAAAAAATGAAACCGGATGTATAATGTCGGTTTTTTTTTTTAAAAAAAGCAGATCTTTAATGTCGATTTTAAACCGACATTATAGGTATACCTTTAATGTCGGTTTAAAACCGACATTAAAGATTCTCTTTTCTTTCTTAAAAAAATAAAAACAAAATAAAACCCATTCCCCTCCGATTGCACCTTTTTTTTTTCATTTCCCGCTTCCCTCCCCCCCCCCCCCCAATTTTCTTTTTCCTTTCATTCCCAGACTTCCCTATCTATCCCTTTTCTAGCCCTATTTTTTCTCATCAGCTACCTCCTCCCTCCCATTACCAGCCACTGCAACCTTGCCCCACCACTCGCCGTTCCTACTCGACACCATCTCATCGACTGTTGCCGCTCACTGTTTCTGCTCGACACCATCTCATTGACTGCCGTTGCTCGCCGTTCTCTGACGACACCATCATCTAGACTGTCGTCGATCGTCGTTCCTGCTCAACACCTATCCCTCATAACCCGTGGCATAACCGGACCAACTCTGTCGCTATTCCTGCTCGACACCATCTCATCGACTGCCGCCAATCATCGTTCCTGTTCGACACCATCTCATCGACTGCCGCCGCTCGCCATTCCTGCTCGACACCATCTCATCAACTGCCGCCACACGCTGCATTCTCAGCTGTTGATGTATCAGTCGGCCCTCTCGGTGCAGCATCCTACATCTGGCCTTCGCTGATTGGTTTCTCCATTTAATGTGGGCATCTCTATACACTTCTCATAAATGCCAGTTCTTTTCCCTCCCTTCCTCAAAATATTTTCAGACATTTTGTTTCTTTCTTATGAAAACAATCTTACGTTATGTTAAATAAATTCTTGCAGTGGAAGATCTACTGCTCATTCAAATCTTGTCGACGACGGAGCTAGTTAGTTCGTCATGACGGATGTAATGCCGATGAAGTAGATTGAGGAAACGGCTAGTTGGCTTGGGATAGATCTCTCCCAAGTTTATTTTGACGCTATTCGTCTCCCTCCTGGCGAGGATTTCAGAATCATTTGGTCAAAGCTTTATACTTTTATTGTTTGATTTTGCATCTTAATTTTCATTTTCTGAGCTCTCCTTTGAAACGTGATGGGTTTATTCGTTTATTTTCATTTTTCCATTTCGTGGCTCATATTCCTTCATTTTTTCTGCAATTATGTATATAGTGACAATGAAGAGGTTCTACAAGAGGAGATTCTAGAGTTTGATTCTGGGTTTGGAACATTATAGTTGTTGACAATCTTCCGGTTGTTCCTCTGGAGAAGTTTGAGAAGCTCGAAGGTGTTGTTCGTAAAATTTTTGGACAGATTGGAGTAATTAAGGATGATGGTTTGTGGATGCCTGTTGACCCTACTACACAAAAAACTTTAGGTTACTGCTTTATTGAGTACAACACCCCACAGGTACTTTCTCATTATCTCACGCATTCTCGTGTTGTTTCTGCTAACTTTTCTCTGAAACTTCATATATTTATCAAATCAAAATGTATTTTAAATAGTATTATGAAGAAATAATGTTCTATAGTATAAATTTTGTTTAAGATAAAATGAAGGTCTCTTATCTTTGCCACTTTTGGTTCTTATTGGCATTTGATGAAGTTCAATAGAGTGACAAAAACTTGCAACCTCATCTTACTTTCTAGCTTAGCTGGTACTTAACTCTAGTCCCTTTGGGTGGGACTACTTTCAACCTCCACAGTCTATCCATTGTAATGGTTCCTTACACCTCTCTTTTACCATCACCCTATCTTCCATTTAGAGGTGGAATATAAATACTATAGAGGTAGTTTGATGTTCATGAATTAATGACTTGTTTGACTTAACTTGTTATGATTATTTCCTAATCTCTCATTGTCTTTGCATACAAGTAATATATGGGCACAGCATTACTGGTACATCGTAAATATTCCTTGTTAGAATGGTCTTGAAATGGAAACTTTCTAGCGTTCAGAAAGTGTGCACTATATGATAATGTGATATTTTGGATTACCACTAGACATGCGTTTCATTCAAGAATATGTTTACCTTCATGGAATTCTGTTATTATAGTTGTTTTTGCACTCGGCTGTGCTTCCAGGCTTTTTGTTGTACGTCCTTTTTTTCATGCGTGTGTGTGTGTAATCTCATTTGTCTTGTGTGTAATAATGTAGTTTCTGATCCATGAATTAAGCATCTCATTTAATTTCAGTCATATTGTAGGAGGCTGAGCTTTCTAAAGAGAAGACTGATGGGTACAAGCTGGATAGAGCTCATATTTTCACAATTAATATGTTTGAGGACTTCGACAGATTTATGAAAGTCTCAGATGAGTGGGCCCCTCCTGAAATTAGCCCATATATTCCTGGGGTAAACTATCTGCAACGTTACTTGATTTTGCTTCTCCAATGCTTCGTGTGATATGTTTTCTTGAGGAAAGGTGGGGGTTTTATGGATCATTTGAAGGTTATCTGGGAGCTATGCTTAGCTGAATATTTTCCATGGGGAAAAAGAACCATGGGAGAATGTCATTTTATGGATCAAATTGTGCTGTCTTGGAAGTATGATGCTAATTGCTATTTACTTCTGGACATTTCAGGAGAATCTTCAATAGTGGCTAACTCATGAAAAAGCACGAGATCAGTTTGTTATCCGATCTGGTTTTGATACTGAGGTTTTGTGGAATGATGCTAGACATTGGAAGCCTGAGCCTGTTTACAAGTGTCAAGTGAGTATCCTTTATCCTGTCTTGAGTATTGGACTTGTTTTTATATATAAAGTTGTTATTCTCTCCTAGTTAGATTGTTTTGGTTGACATTGGGATATCGATATAATATTAATACAATTTAGGCATCTTTGCTCTTGGGCTGTTAACCCTATCTTAATTAAATAATTTTCTTTTACAGTTCTGGACCGAGAGTTTTGTTCAGTGGTCCTCATTGAGGACTTACCTAGCAATAATTCACCGACAGGGTGTTGCAGTTTGGGGTGGACCAAGTACCTTTAACCGTCTGATGCACTTTGCACATCAACAGGTTTGTTGTTGTTTTTCGCTCCAGACCTTCTGACAGTGCTTGCTAACGTCCCAAAGGCCTTAAGCTTTTAATATATAAAATGTTGGTTAAGTTAATTTATTTTTCTCCTGGTGAGAGATATTTGGTGACGTATAGCAATCATGAGCCCACCAATCCCCGTGATGCAAATGTGGGAACTCTCTTTCGAACTTCTACTCTAAGTCTGTGAGCTTTGAATTTGCAATAAGAGCCTTCAAGAAAATTAAGAAAAAGATTGTGATTTCATGGACTTCAGTTGTATCTTCCTATTGTGATAATGGTCAAGCAGCTCGGAGTTTAAGTTTCTTCGCCGAGATGCTCTAGGTTAACATATAGCTAAAAATCATTGCAAGTATGAATTTATGATGAATTTGCTCTACTAGCATTCTTTAACATCCGATTTAAATAGTTAGTATCTAGCTCTGCAACAGAATCGGTATTTCTATTACATTAGTAACATTTTTCATATTAAGATTCAATAAGCATCATTCTAATATTCGATTTAAATTATTTGATCATTCGATAAGCATCACTACATGAATTTTGCCTTGAATGTACCATTTATGCACATTCCCAATAAACACAGTTAGTTGAATATGAATTTTGATAACATTTTCACTTTCAATCCTTTGCCTTAAACCTTTTTTGTTTGTGTATTTTTTAGGTGTTTGAAAGGGGTGGGGAGGAGATGGATTTCTTACAATAGCAAGGGATTCAGGTGAAAATTGTTCCTGGTAAGTGTATTTTTGAATGCTTGCAGTTTTAAGCATAGTTTCTAAGTGTTTTTAAGTGACTCTAATTGTGAAACCCGGATTTCAATTTTCCCTTCTTAAGCAGGTGGTTAAGGAAATTAACTAAGTGAAAGTTAAAATCTATGTTGAAGTGAAGGAAATTTCTAAGTGTTGAATAGATCTTCCTTCAGTAGTTTTTAGTTAAGCTTTAATTGATGAAAAATTGACTAAGTGTTGGACTAGGCATTGCTATGTGTTGGCCATAAGACCTTGGAGAGATTACTTGGGAAAAGGGAGAAGAAAAAGTGTGAATTTGGAAGCTTGACTTTTGGGGAAAAACTTGGAAAATTGGCTAAGTACAAACCTATATGATGGATGCGTTGGATGCATTGGATGCGTTGGATGCGTTAGATGATGGATGCGTTGGATGCGAGGGATGCATTAGAAGGGTGGAATGCATCCATACGGCTGAAGGAAGAAAGTTGAAAGTGATGTGTTGGAAGGTTGGATGGCACGAGGGTCGGCTGTGTAGAAGGCATATGGACGCAAGGGTAGGCGAGGACGCGGGCAGGGCATGCGCTGGAGGGTGGCATGCGTAGATGCTAAGTGCCCATGCCGAATGTGCCCATGTGTTGATTCCAACACCCATGCGTCGAGCAACCGAGCGAGCCCTGCGAGCAATGCTAAGTTGTCGTGCCGAGCAATGCGTCGATGCCAAGCTGCCATGCCAAGCGATGCGTTGATGCCAAGCTGCCGGCCAAGCGCCCATGCCAAGCGACTCATGTGAGCGATGCATTGATGACGAGCGAGCCATACGATTCATGCTAAGCAATCATCCTATACGTCGAGGCTGTGCGACCTTGCTATGTGTTGGAGGTTGACGATGGCTTGCACGATGGATGTGTTGGACAAAGGCCATGCGATGGGCTAGGTTGGACACGTGGTGGTTGGCCCTTGCATTGGTTAAGGCTTACAATGACTGAGTGAGTAGGGTTGCGAGGGTTCCGTGTTGAAAACCAAGGGGAACCAAGGGTTGTTATGCGTTGATGGCCTACTAGGCATTGAACATCCAAGGGTTTATAGACGCATATGAAGGATGAGCTCATATGGAGGATGTCATCCAGACATGTGGCTTGTTAGGAGGAATTCTTAAACCTTAAGCAAATTAGATGAATGTATAAGAAGACATGTAAAGGATGAGGGCCATGCATTAGTGAAAGGAGAAGATGACACCTTGGCTTTCGCTGATGTAAGAATGCGTTGATGGTGTGAAAAAAAGACACTTGGACATGCAGCCAAGTAGGAGGTGTCGGCCGTGGAGCAATCTTGGACGCCTATAAAAAGGGCCAAGGACATCAGATGAGAACTCAAATTCTCTTCAAAGTACATAAAGAAGAGTGTGTAAAGACTAATTGGGAGAAGACTATGCGTCGATGAAAGAACACATGCGTTGGTAGCAAGACCATGTGTTGGTCAAGAAGTTCCAAGAGGGGAGATGTTGTCGGGCAGAAAAGATAGAAAGTAGCATCAACTTGGAACGAGGATTTCTCCCAAAATACTCTTGTGTTTGGAGTTATTCCAAAGCCATCTGAAATCTAGGAGAGTATAGTTTTCAAGGTAGGGCTGCTGGAGGAGAAGCACAAAGGGATCAGGCTGAAAATTGAGAAAAAGACAGAAGGGTCAGGTTGTCAGATAAGCTTGGGCCATTCTTGAAGATTTTGAGATTCCGCCCAAACCACAAGGACTTCTAAGCTAAGATTTTATGGTAAGATTTCTGAGACATTTTAGAATATGTTTGCAGAAGGAAGTATCTTAAAATAAGGTCTGGAACTATGAGTAATCTAAGCTGATATTTGAATTTGGAATTTAGGGTTGAAAAGGGAAACCAAGGAAACTTAAGGAACTTCGGAAAGGAAAGTTCCTAACCAACCAGGGTGAATGGTTATTTTGTGTTGTATTGTTGATATAATTTCTATATATAGGTAAATATATATAGTGAATAATGTTAAATTGGCATGATCAGGGATATATGTTTATCTGATTACTATGATTGTTGAGATATTGCTTGCATGTTTGTTTTGGAAACTGAAATTGTACCCAGGATATATAGTTAGCATGCTTGAAAAGGGTACTTGGCAGAAAAATATAGTCGGCTTCGGTCGGCGAGAAATGATAGTCGGTGACGACCGGCGAGAAATATAGTCAAGTTACCTAAGCATAGCTAGCGGGAAAATAGTCGATGTTTTTATTATGTGATAACCAGTGGTATAGGAAAAGTTTCCACAGGAATTGTTGTTGTCTTAGTATACGTGTGAAAGTACTGGGGATGTTTTTATTATATGATAACCAGCGGTCAAGCTGGGGTTGATTGTTTTAACCAGCGGTCGAGCTGGGGATTGTCCAGCGGTTTGGCTGGAAAATAATATTGAACTGGTGGTAATGTTCTTGTTGACTATGCATTGCTTTCCCAAAAGTATATTTCTTTTGACAAAGTTATTTGTTTATCCATTGGGCTTTATAGCTCATGTTTTTCCTTGTTTTATGTCTAGCACGTACCACAGTTACACTTTCGGAGGGTTTTACAGTTGTTCTTTGTAAATTTGTTGTTAAGTCTTGGGGTTGTATAAACGTTACATTGTTGTAATTAAATGGGCCTACTTAATCAGTTGATTGTTGAATTTGTTCAATGGTATCAGAGTTATTTCCGTAAGAGTTATTAGGCAGTAAGTGTCAACGGAAGGGTTGATAACTGCTACAGTCACGCCCTTTCTCAGGCTCAGAGGGTAGTCTGGGGCGGGGTGTGACACTAGTGATATGAAAATTCCTATTTGAGAAGTTATAGTGTGCTTATTTCTCTTTGGACCATATTGGATTAGAATGTAACACCCGTTTATGACTCATGGGTACTATTTATTTGTAGTTTATATTTGATTCAAGGTGCTTGAGTTTGTAGGTTGCACTATGGTAGTTTGTTGGTTATTCATGCACTATGGTAGTCTTTGTGACAACTTTTGAGGTTTGAAGTATATTGTGAGCTAAATTTTCTTATTGATGTATGTGTTCTTGAATATTCATTTTTTGGGAATTCTGATAGTTCTGTTGAGAAGAAGTGGTTATGAAATATTTTTGGGAGTGTGTTTCTTTGAACAGGTTCAATGTAAATTTTTGGTTTTGTTGTGATAGCATCGTTATGCTGCCGAAAATTTTCCATCGTCTTCGTATCTCATATCTAGGTAACTAAACTTCTCTTTCTCATCTTGAAAAAGAAGATTCTCTCATTTATTCAACTATTGAGTTTTATTGTTTTGCAGATGCAATAAAGGAGTAAATATTTGGTATCGCAACCTCTTTATACTTTTTCTTGGGAAACTTTAGATCCAACACATTCACTACAAGAATTTTGCCTTGAATGTACCATTTATGCACATTCCCAATAAACACGGTTAGTTGAATATGAATTCTTATCACATTTTCACTTTCAATCCTTTGTCTTAAACCTTTTTTGTTTGTGATCCTTTGAACAACAATGGTCAGACAAAGATGCCTATAACCAGACACTGCTAAAGCTAGGGGGTTGGTTCAAGAAGAATTATGAAGGGATCCATACTTATCAAGTGGAGAGAGACAGTAATCTCATAATGTTTATAAAATCATAATGTTTGTATTACTTGTAATTTGTGTTTTCAAGGCCTGAATTATTGTACAGCCTTTTAAATTATAATTTTATAGCAGAATTTGTGGATTAAATGTAATAGATTTACAATCCATACATGAATAATATGTCATAGCCACAACGTTCAATGATGATATGTTATCTTATACTTTTTGACTAAAAAAATGGATTCGGCAACAGAATTTTAAAAAAAAACGGACAGATTTGGGCTTCAATGTTGGTTTATAATTAAAAACAAAAAACAGAGGCTTTAATGTCGGTTGAAAACTTCAATGAAGATCTTTAATGTCGGTTGCAACTGACATTAAAGACCTTTAATGTCTTTAATGTCGGTTGGAAATTTCACTAAAGGTCTTTAATGTCAGTTGCAATTGACATTAAAGATCTTTAATGTCGGTTGCAACCGACATTGAAGGTTGTGTTATTGAAGCCCTTTAATGTCGGTTTAAAACTGAAATTAAAGGGCTTTAATAACACTATCTGTAATGTCGGTTGTTTTTTTTTTTAATCATATTGTTCTACTTTGCATTCTAGTGTTTCTGCTTCTTGACATGCTGATAAGTTGTAAGAAGAACTTCAAAGCTGATTTGATAATTTCATGGAAGTTGGTTGGAGGTTTGAGAAAGTATATTGTGATGAAATCTTTGAGGAATGTTTCATTAATATTTGAATTGAAGTACAATGATATTACATCATTGGCAACTGAAGGCTTTCTTCAATGAAAAACAGTTCAGTAAATCCTAGCTCACACTTATCTTTGAGAATTTTAATAAAAATGGCCGATTATAATTCTGTGCTTGTCAATCATTTTTCTCTGGAAATTTGTGCGTTTAAGCTCTTTTGTTCTTTGATTCTTCATAGATGTTTGGATTGGCTGTATGGGCGTGATTTAATTCACTTATGTATGTTGTATCCCTACGTTATACTCTGAGGCTGTATATCATTTCCTTGTTAAGTTGCTTATATATCATGCATTAGATCATGTGCTTCTTGTATGTTTTTTTGAAGTTTTTCTTGAGAGCTGTGCTTTTTTTTTTTTTTTTTTTAATTCATACAATCGCCAACTATGGAAGAAACTAAGAAATCTGAAGCACATTTGATATCACCCGCCGCTTTTGTCAAAGGTGGAATCCAGGAGCAGACGTTAAAGACAAAAAAAACATTGAAGTCCTTTTAAAACATGATGCTGGATATCAGTTTTGAACCAATATGTACCTTTATAATGTCAGTTATAAATTGATATTAAAACTCAATTTTGTAGTAGTGATGTCTTTTTATTATTTTAATTATTGTATGGTGCATGAAAAAATAAAGAAACAAAAGTATTCAATTTTAGTCTAAAAAATACACCAAATTTTAATTTGAGAAATACAAAATGCCCAATTCAAACGAAAACCAAAATAAAATTGAAATTCCAATGAAAAGAGAAGGAAATAAGCTAAGGAGGTGTTTGGTTCACCAACATGAGTTCTCAATGTTTGACCCACAAATATTGGTGGAGTTGAGTTGAACTCAACCCAACTCATCCCAACTCTCACTTCTTTCCATATTTTCAATAGCTCCACCCATCGGCCACTATCACACTCCAAAAACTAACTCTGGACTCCAATAACTACCTCCGATGACAACTTCGGCGAAAAACTCCAGGCTCCGAAAACCTCCTCCAATGACAATTTTGGCGACGAAATCTGGACTCCGACAACCACCTCCGATGACAGCTCCGGTGACCAACTCCGAGCTCCGACGACCTTTGTGTCACCAATCCCAACAACCAATTTTGGCCTCCGACAACCATTTCCAGTAACCCAACTCCGACGACCACCTTCTCACTACCAACTCTATTGACCAATTGGCTTCGACATCAAACTCTGATGACCAACTCCAACAACCACCTTTGTAGGCTTCGACAACCACGTCTAATTACTAACTCCGATGAAAATAACCTTCAATGATCACCTTTGAGCGACCAACTCTGACGACAAACTCATGGCTTCGACAACCACCTTTGACGACAAACTCCAATAATCAACTCTAATACCACTTTGATGCGACTAACTTTGAGCTCCGACAGTCAACTCGGACTACAATCTCCAGTGAAAATCATCTTCGATGATCAACTTTGATGACCACTTTCATACGACCAACTTCGGGATTCGAAAACCACATCCGATGACAAACTTCGACAACCAAATCCAATACACCTTCACGTAAACAACTTCGGGCTCTGACAACCACCTCCGACTACAAACTTAAGCAAAAATCAACTTCGATAATCAACTTCGACAATCACTTATGACAACTATAAGACTGATGACTGTTAAAGTATGTTGCAAAGTTGTTGATTATATAAAAAAATACTATTTTTTCTACATTAAGTGCAATATTCATCCGTAATGAAGTCACATATCAAATGAGTGTTGAGAATATTTATAAGAAAAGTATGTATGTAGTTGAAATGTATGTAACATATAACAAAGAAAAAAAAACCATAAAATGAAAATTTTTTCTTCAAACATTTTCCAGCAAGAATTAGTGAAATATAGAGAATTTGTTCTCTAATGATTCTCCAAATTTAGAGGAAATGAAAGTGAAACGGTTAAGAAAATGTGGTGATATTTCATTAGTTATTACGATGATAGGAGAGATTTAATTAAAAAAAATTCATGATGTAGTAAAAATATAGAGCAACAAATAGGAAGAAGAAGAAAAAGAAGATGATGATAATGAAATTCATGGAAAAAAAATTTGCTAGAATCAAAACTTCTGATTTCGTTTTAGTTTCTCATTTTATTTAACCATATTTCTACCATAAATATAATCTGTTAATTGTTGTTCATTGCCTTCCCCCCCCCCCCCCTCAAAAAAAAAAAAAAAAAAAAAAAAGAATGAAAGAAAGAAAGAAAAGTTTTAAAAATTAAAAGAAAAATGCAATCCTTATTTTACTCAAACAAAGATAGGTACAATTAATGAATAAAAAAGTTTCAAAACAAAAATAGTAATTATGAAAGCATATTATTTAGAGTTAAAAAAACTGCATCAGATACCAAGATATATGAACTCGAATCAAATAACTTCACACCCCAAACACAGACATATTAACTCCACAGATATATAAACTCCACAGACATGAATTTCAAACATCCTATCTCAACTTAGCGCCCCAAACAACTTCGAATTGAGCCCAAACTAAAAGCAAACCAATATGGAAGTAACCCAATTAAAAATGAACCATTATTTTTGTCACTTGTTGAATATCAGTTTGATTTCTTATTTTATAAATCAATTTATTTGGCTTGGTTCTACTCGGCTCAAAAACTGAGAAAACCAAACTGACCATAACTCTAGGTATATATGATATATATGCCATCAAAATCTGATCTAAAATGAGAAAAGAAAAGAAGGGTTGACCATATGAATGGTAAAATTAAAGGTTTAATTTGGACAAATAACAAAAAGATTATTTAATTTTCAAAAAAGCAAAATTGGATAAATAATAAAAATAAAAGAGAGAAATTGTCAAAAATACCTTCACGTGAATTAGAACATCCAAGGTTCAAGAATTCAATTTGAGAAGTTTCTAAACAATTAAAAAAATCGCAAAATACCATATAACTAAATCAAATACACGGTAATTGATGCACCTGTCTTAAATCAAATCAAAACCTATATGATAAGAATGGTATACATCTCAAGGAGTGCATTCAAAATACCAAATAATCTTCCCTAAAATCAAAATTATGGATTTTGATTTTTCTAAGCCAAAAGCTTCACACAGAGGAAGCGTGAAGACAAAAACGAAAGTATGTTCTACCGACCAACATGAAACCCTCATTTTTCAGCCATCTACAACAAGAAATCTCAGCAAACCCTTACAATAATCCTATCCATTCTAGTAAGTGACTATAAATCATGGAAGAAAGTCTACCTTCTCATATATACTCTTCTCTAACACATTTATCTATCTATGAGACATCGAATCTCAACCAATCTATATTGTTGAAGAAGACCATGAGAGAAAGAGGAAGAGAGACAGAGATAGTGGCAACAAAGATTGGGATGCACGAATCTAACAGTTAAGGAAGAGAGGGAGGTAAATCGGGTAGAGAGAGAAAAATTGGCTCACTGGTGATGGTGTACAACCAAATCAGTGATGTAGACCCAAACAGCAGTGGATCAACGGTTGGGCGGGAGTGTGGTAGTTGCTAGATGTTAGATTAAATGGGTCAGAGAGAGACCCGGATCGAACCAAAGAAGAAGAAGAAAGTGCGTGGTTTAGAGAGGAGGAGGAGGAGGAGGGGGGGAGGAGAAGAAGAAGAAGAAGACGACGACGACGACGATTAAATTTTGCTATTTTTATGTAAATAGTTTCCCTTATTTTTCTATTTTTTAAAATCCTACAAATAAAATCTTAATTGGAATCAAATATATTAATACAAATTTAAATAATAAAAAATTAATAACTTAATGTAAAATTTGAAGATCTAGTATAAATTAAAATCAAAATGGAGATATAATATTAGAGATCGATTCATTTTGAATAAATTTGAAAAGTTGTTGTATCTAATCAAATGTGATATTCAACTGGCAATTCAAAATTCAAATTTGCCAAAAAAATGCGCTACTTTTTTCTCTTGAATCCATTTGATTGGAATCTCATAATTGATAGACATGGTAGCACAGAATTGATACACTGTAACAATTACATAATATTTGAAAATGCTGTTATCCGACCATACTAGGGGCAAATTTTTTATTATAAAAGGGGACGTCACATGAGCCGCACACGTTTTCCCAAAATTCTTCTTATTTTCGATTTTTGACATAAATCTAAAAGACCCTCCAAATTTTGCTATTTTCTCCAATTTATCAAAAAAGAAGATGATGTCAAAAACTAAATGGTTAAAAATCACCGTTGGTTCCTGAACTTTCGTGAAAGTAACAATTTAGTCCCTGAACTTTGGTTTCCTCTACTATCAATTTTGTAACAATTTGGTCCTCAACTATAGTATGTAACAATTAGTCCTTGTACTTAACAATTTAGTCCTTCCCGGAAAAAAAAATCATCAAAATTAAATGTCAAGTTTTAATATTTTATGATGTAGACTTTATATTTTGCAAAAATGTTGATTATCTAATTAGTTTAACAGTTTATTTATGCATAAATCTCATTAAACCTTATCATTAATTTCTATAATATGGACTAATTGTTACAAATTTTAAAGTATATGGACAAAATTGTTACATAGTAAAGTTCATGAATTAAATTGTTACAAAATTTAAAGTATACGGACTAAATTGTTACAAACCAAACTTCAGAGACCAAATCGTTACTTTTATAAAAGTTGAGGAACTAAAAGTCATCTTTAACCAAATTAAATCAAAGAAAAAAGCCACCAAATTAGACGAGAACTTTCATATTAAAATGTAATGTAAAGATCTACCATAATAAAACAGAAAAACCAAAATAAAAAGAAATTCAATAAAAGCCAACAAAAATCAAAACAAAAAATAGCAAGAGTTATACAAAAAATTAAAAAAAAAAAAAATAATCAGAAGTTACCCAACAATGACTAAGATAGCAACTTAATTACATGCTGACCAGATTAAAGAGAAGAAGTATGTTGATCAAGAGAGAAGAAAGAATTGATTAAAATTAAAAAAAAAAAATTAAAAAAAAAAAAAAAAAAAAAACAAAAACAAAAACGAAAAACGAAAAACGAAAAACGTGGAGAAGAGATGCCATGAAAACTACTAGTAGGACGGAAAAAAAAGGAGAAGAGAGCTTGAAGAAATATTAGTAGAAAGAACAAAATCAAAATATCTAGAAAAATAGAGATGTAGAATCTAAAGCTTTTGTTATACTTGCAAAAGTAAAAAATTGCTGACAATATTGCAATGGGCTAAATAGTTTTCCTATCCATTACAATTTTCTAAAATATTAATTATAAATGAATTAATTTAAATTTATAAATTCAAAATAATTCATTTATATTTAATAATTAATTAAAATAATAGTAATGAGTAATTGATATTAATTTATTGATTAATTAGGATATATATTCAACTGCTCATCTCCAGCTCAGTTATTAAAAAAAAAAAAAAAAACTATATACCTCATGTAATACGAGTTATAAAGTTGAGTAGATAATAATATTTTAGATTTTAAAAAGTAAATCTTGCGAAAAAAAACGAGAATATAATGTTAAATGTATGTCTAAAATTTCATGATAAAATGTGTAAAACAAACCGACTCAAAAGAACAATTTTTTCTAGTAGTCGCTTCTTTACCTTTTTTTTCGCCTTGACAACTAAAATGAGTCGATAGAATTATTGCAAGAGTTTTATAACACCTTTCCACTTTTTCTTTTTCCCTCTTTTTATATGTGGTTTTCTTTTTCTTCTTTTACTTTTTTGCTAACATCTTTTATTATTGTCTTGTTTGTGTCATAGCACATCTAATTCATCACTACTTTTCCATGAAATTACATCGTTCGTAAAGAGATGATATGTCATAGCACATTACTTCTTTTTTTGTGTCATACCACATCTAATCCATGAAATCGATGGGAGTAAATAGATGATATGGCAACTGAGAATTTTGAAGTCTAATTTGCGCTTGAAGAAGATTTTACACAATTTTCCTACCGTCCGTTTTCCCTCACTCTAAATTTTTGTTATCATACATATTCTTTTTGTTTATTTTTTCTTTTTGTTTAAGGGTTACAATACGAGGACTTTCAAAATGATCACCCACTTTAGTGCTATTCTCGCCCAAACATAGTTAATTGAAGAGTTCTAATGGAATCCAGTACATTAATGCTGATATGGTCGTAGCCATATATATTCATCGCTACCAGAAATTTCTTTTTCAGTTACAAATTTTAAACGACGCAAGTAGTTTTCATTGGTAAAAGACAATTTATGGAAACTTGTTAGAAAAAATGTCACAAAAAATTATTATTAACAACGCAGTCTAAATTAGCACCACTAAAAAAATTTGCGATATGTCAACTTGCACCACTAAATAAGAAAAAACTTTTAGTAGCGTGGTATGATATCACTAAAAGTAATTTTCACTACAAGAATTTTGGGCTTTAATATCGGTTGGAAAAAGTGAAACTAGATGTATAATGTCGATTTTTTTTAAAAAAAAGTCGATTTTTTATATCGGTTTTAAACTGACATTAAAGATAGACTGCAATGTTTATTTAAAACCGACATTAAAAATCCCCATTTATTTTTTAAATTTTAGTAAAAAATATCTTTCTTTCGTTTCACTACCTGTCTTATCTCTCCTTTCTAACTTCTCTCTTATAAACCCTCTCTTCCCCTTGACCGTACCAATCATAACCAACGTTGGCATTGTTCCAATTGTTGTCGTCGTCGGTGTTGTTCTGATCGTTGTCATCATCGTGTCGCTCAAGTTTTTCCGACCTGTAGATCGCGTGTCGTTCGCAGGTTGTTCAACTCGCCTTGTTCGAAGATCGGCCAGCTCTGTCGTACAATTTCAGTCGTGTTTGGTAAGCCGTCTAATCATGAGATTGAATGATCTCTTAACAAAGAGCATCCATGAGCGCGTTCGGATCTTTCCGATTTCACCCTGACCGAAATAAAACATATACATTCTAACATACAATTATGCAAATTCATACTAATTAAATGCATGCTTTGAACATAAAATACAAAGGGAGAGAGTTCTCATACCAGTTGAAGCTTTGGAACTCAGATGCAGCGGAAGAACCTCTACACGATCTCTATTGTCCAACAAATAAGTCGTCAGCAGCAGCACGAACTATCACGAGCAAGTGAATACAACGGGGACGAACCATCAACAGGAGCTCTTGGTATTCTCTGAGTGAGAACCCAAAGTGTGGTCTTTGGTAAGTTTGGTAAAGGTAGGAGGAAGAACAAATCATGTAGACGATAAGCAAGTGAGAGAGAAAATGAAGCTATCGTATAGCTAAATGCTTATCATTTAGAAGAAGCTACACGATCGTGTAGATTTATTAAGCGATCGTTTAGTAAAAGGTAGATGATCGTTTAGAAAAACACGGCACACTATACGATCGTTTAGGAAAGCTAAGCGATCGTTTAGGCGCAAGATGTGCGATCATTTATGCGCTGAGCGACTATCATATAGGCTCTCGTCTATGCGATCGTTTACGTTTCCACACCGATATCAATTTTTCCGAACCTTCATAAAATGAAACTAATTTTCATTTTATTCTTCGGTTACCATAACCGAAGTGGCTCCTCCCACTAACGCACGTCCGATAGAATTTTTAAGCCAATTATCATATAATTAACAAATTAAATAATTAATAAATGTAATCATGTTATATTCTTACTCTATAGTTTGATATCGCAAATCTACTATAGTAATTTCTCCTCCACATGATATAAATCATATTTATATCTAAATTCTTCTAAAATAATGTATCTCATATATTAAATTAACCCAAACACTGATTCTCGACTTTATCCAAGCTACCTAGAGACCTAATTGACTTGTGGCTCGAACCTCCAACGGTCCGTGAATAGCTGACTAAACTCTTTAGCCACGAGATCCACCATCCGTTAACTGTCAGGCACTCCACTAAAGACCAACATTTGAACTCTTCTTACCACATATATATTTATGTGTCCATCAGATATAACAAATCATGAGTACGATGACCCTTCACAGATGCTCGTAAGTATAGCTGGGCCAATTTACCGTTTTGTCCCAGTAGTTACATCTCACTCCTTAAGTACCACAGATTCCTCTAATGATTAATACAACATAGTCCAACTATATGTGAATACCTCTCGGGCCAGAAGAAGGTGTGTGGCGCCACATCGTTCAAGCCCTGGAATCAGCCCTTAAGGAAGCTATCTATTTACTTACCCCTTCTTCGGGGAAGGAGTGAATTCCATCTTGTATAGCTGATTTTCCAGCTCCCAAAGACGAATCCCCAAAATGGTAGGTTGAATCGGTGACCTGACCACTCATAACCATACAAATCAAAGGATCGCCCTCAATGGCAAGAGTTCCCAACTCACTCAAAATTGAGGTCATGTTACCTATGGTCATCCTAGTGAAGTGAAGTCTCTGTCATGAACGGTGTTATATAACGAGACATAATACTTTGTGGTGAGGTCTTATACAAACTCTTTGTATAGGACGCCCCCACTTACATGTCCCCAACACGAATGATCAGGATAAGGCCATCTATGGCAAGTCACAACACTTGTGACCATTCTACAAAGTGAGCCGCATCCGTAGCGTTACCAGGATAAGGTTTCCCTTCTTTATCAATATACTACAGACCATTTTGGTTATCACTCAAGACACGATCCACTCGTATGTCACCACATACATGCTTAAGTTACATACAGATAACCAAGGATTTTAAGTTTATTGGTTTGTGATAAAGCAAATAAAAGATATAACTGAGCAAAAACAAGATGTGAAGTAAATATCATATATTGTATAACACAAGTGTTCGTACAAGCTATTTACAAATTATAGGACACGAGACTTCAGGGCATCAACCCCAACAGAGATTTGGTCGGCCAACTCCGTCTTGGGGTTCAGTGGAGTTCAGCTCGCTGTGGAGGTGGGTTTCCGACATTAGATATGTAGATTTAGTCGTGGGCTTTTCTGATCCAGTCGTTTATTTTCCTAATCTACTCGTGGGTCTTCCATATTTGTTTGAGCTCTGCTGTTCTTCAACCTTTGATCTCTAATCAGGTATGATCACGATCTTGAGCTCTGATTTGTTCAAAATCATTGGTGTCCAATCTATTCCAACGATGTATATGTTCTTCAGATCTAATTTCATGTGGGTTGTTCAAGTCATTTGTTTCCTACAAAGGTAAGTTTTGCTAGTATATGAATATATACTAAGTTAATAATTAATTCTATAGATTTTGATTGAGTTTTACATTATGCAATAAACAACTAGATTGGCTAATGACTTCGAAACAAAATTTGATGATATACTAATTTGAGTGCAACTACGTAAACTGGTTGATTTTTCATTATGATTTTTGTATGCTGCTTCGTTATTACAGACTACAATCCCCAAATGCATCTAAGATTTTTATGAAACTATTTGACTTCCAAACGAAAAACTGGCAAAACAGTTTAAAAAAATATTGGCTTTGTACTTGCTACATTTTGTGGATTTATATTTAGGATTTTACATGTTTCAATATCTAATTCATTCTTAGAAGATGCTATCACAAAACAGTTCTTGCCCCACCCATCATACCATACACAAACCATACCCCTCGATGGATATTGCCTAACCAATCTCAACCTTATGTCAAATATATATAATTTGAATTTACTCCCAATTTGGTTATGTTCAGTATAATTATATTCAATTGCAATTTCGTTATATTAATCACTCATCAATTCAACCAAACACTGAAAAAAATCTCTAGAAGTTAGAACTATAAGATTCAAAATTTATTATTGGTTCGTTTTTTATTGAACTTATTTAGTCCTTATTATACTTCTAATACATCAATCATCTCTCTAGCTAAGTTACATATACAACTTTGACCAATAATATTCAAATTGACAATATTGGTAGAAAGTAGTTAATGCCATAAGCTTTTGTGGTAATTTATGGAGAGAGAGAAACTACCATGATGGACAAAAATCAAACTTTTCTTTTNGTGTCGCTCAAGTTTTTCCGACCTGTAGATCGCGTGTCGTTCGCAGGTTGTTCAACTCGCCTTGTTCGAAGATCGGCCAGCTCTGTCGTACAATTCACATCTAGATGTGTATAAGAGACAGATATATATATATATATATAATTACTTAGGCTTTCTGGATCGTTGCTTAACGAGTTCCCAATGTTTGAAATGGGAAAAAATGAGCAGTACAACTGAACTCTTCTTCCAAAATGGAGTAGCTTGAAAGTACAAGGTCTTCCAGATCTTTGTTATGAAATTATCTCTATATAAAAATCAAAACTTTATGATAATAGGTATTTATTGCAAAATTTTAGAATAAATTAGCCTAAACTAATAATTTGGTTTTAGGCAGGCTCTTACTTTTTACGAAGAAGTACGTCGCATTCTTTCGGCCGTGAAGCTCTCCAGGCGAAGATGATGACAACTCTCGAAAAAATTCCGGCATATGATTCATTTTACAAGTGAGTTCTCTTATACTTTCTAAACAACATTATCTTATAGTAAATTTGTTTGTCCTCGACACTTTGAAAATACTAGAAAATTAAATAGTTTAGATGTTTGTTGTGTATATTTGGATTGTTAATTTTTCTAATAGAAAAATATTGGTTCTACAAATAGCTTCATGTCTCTACTACTTCTTTCTTATCTTGTAACTTTATCAAAATGAGTGATGAAACTCAACTTCTGCTTGCTTTGCGATTGCTAGAGATCTACTTTGATGTTGTGATTATGTTTGCTAATTCCTTTTTAGGGTATGCAATTTATGAAAATATTTTTGGATTTAGTGGGGGTTCAAAAGTTCCATCCTGTTGCAAAATCATATTTTGCCACCCCTAATTGAATTGTAGGTGAAATTAGTACACTAGTTTTGTTTGGTTTTAATCAAATTTGAGTGTGATCACGTTTTATTCTTTTGGCTAAGGTTTGTTCACTTAGGAATGTTATGACTCTCCAATTTGTGTTGGTATAAATTTTAGTCAACTTGTGTTCAAATTACTACATAGTTGATTTGTATATTATAGTGTTCGGAAAACTTTGGTAGTTCCGTTGAGGGAATTATTATTTGATTGTTGTGTTGGAAGTGCATTTCTTTACACAGGTGTCAAAGTAAAAAAAGATTGGTTTTGTTGTATAGTAATGTCATGTTGTCGAAATTTTTCTAAAGCATAAGGGTTAGTAAAGTTAATTACATGTTAAAATATGATAATGTTCCCTACATTCTTATTGTTCGTACTTCTAGATTTCGTTGTAATTGATCGCGTTGGAGGATGTGTTTTATAGTCGACTTCTTAACTTGAGTGAATCTTCTTCATCATGTACAACCCTTGCATGAAATATGCCGTAAATATTTATTCTATTAAAAAACTGGTGGTTTTACTTTCAATTGCTTACTTCAATTATTGTGAAAACTTTTACAATTAGGTATAGGAAAAGATAAACAACTTCCTTGTTGCAATCATAGGCATTTTGTGGTTAGTGCTAATTCATTAGTTAGCCTATGGGATATCTCTCAAATGTTCTACGTTCGAAAATTTGCAAAACTCGAGCAAGTTTTTGCTCAATTTATACAATGATTTCGTTTTCTTCTTTCCTCAATTTGTGTTTTGTTAGTCAGAACACATTGAGCTTTTTAGCTTAGACCTACAACTAATCCTTTTAAATTCATGCATTGAAGGTTTTACTATTAAGATACTTCACAAAGTGTTATCTTCATTTCCTTGTTGCAAGTATTGTTAGGATCTTTGGGTGACAAGCAAAACACATTGTTAAAAGCATGAGCAATGGATCAACTATGAAGCATATGAAGTATAACTATGATGAATTTTCCAATTCTTTAATACGTTCCTTCCTTTTTGGCAAATGTATTGAACTCAACTTTATTAGTGGTTGGTATGATTGTTTGGTTGAATTGATACAACAATCTTTGGATGTATTTTATTTCCTTTATCTAGTTTTATTTCCCTCTTCACATAAATTAGTTAAATTTTTTGTTTTGTTGAAATCATCAGATATAAAAGCAATTAAGATTTTATTATGTATATGTACACGTAAGAGAAACATTATTTTTTAAAAAATTATATTATTGATTTGCTCATGCTTAAGCAAAAAATACATGTGTATTTTTTGTTAATATCGGTTTTTAACTATTTGATCGACAATAAAAATGGATTGAAAATTTTAAAAAACGAGGCATTAAAAAAAATAATGGATAAATATTGAAAAAAAAATGGTAAAAACCCGACATAGAAGATGGTGTACAATGTCGGTTTTCAACTGACATTGAAGATGGTGTACAATGTCGAATTTCAGCTGACATTAAAGAATATTGGCATTGAAATTTCGGTCAGTTATAATATCGGTTTAAAACCAAAATTAATGACTACCAACATTAAAGATCATTTATAACATGATCTTTGATGTCGGTTTTCAACGGACATTGTACCCTTATAATGTCAGTCTTAAACCGACATTGAAGTCGAGTTTTGTAGTAGTGTTTCTGAAATAAGACAAATTCCTTTTTTTCGATTTTTCCCTCCCAATTTTCATTTCCCCCCATATGTGGTTTTCGCTCTCACCCTTCCCTCTTGGACGCCTCTCCCGCCCTCCTGCGGTTTTTTTCTCTTTTCTTTTCAATGAACCCTTGTTTTCCGCTCTCTCATTAACTCCCTCAATCTCCCTGCTGTCTAACCCAAGACCACATCTTCTTTGTCTTGTTTTTTTACACCAACCCAAAGATTGTAGAGTTCTTTACACTTTCGAGAATGAATAACTTCTATCTGAAACTTTGGATCTTCGCTAAGGTATGCATTAATTTACCTTGGTCACTAAATGCAAAATAGAACTTTCTATTTTATTTTTACCTATTGCGATTCTTTTATAAAGAGAATGCAAAAATTCTTTGAATTAACAGCGATGAAAAAAATTATTTTATTCACCATTTTGAAACCGCATACATTATCGAATTATATTATACATAGAGATTGACAAGAAAATTTTACAAGAAAAAGGAAAGATTTATAAAGATTACAAAGGCTTGATTTCAATCTATCAAGAGAAAACTAAAAGGTAAGAGAATATTGTTGCTTATCTTTATTTACGGTGAGAGAATTTCTTTATTTATGGTGAGAGATTTTCCTCGAGTTGTTCGGCTATTTGCAGTTAATTTGAGGTAATTAGATTCGCCATTTGTTTGCCTTGATTTGTGGTGGTGAGATGTGAGGAATTGGGCTTGTTTTAAAGGTTTTGTTATAAAGGCTTAATTTGAGGTAAGAGAAGTATGGAAGTTGATTTAATTAGTTCATTTATGTTAACTTGGCGTAGTTGAAGTGTAATGGCTAAATTATAGTAATTATAGCTTAGTTTAGGAGTGAAATTACATTGTTGAGTTTAGTCGTTGGGGCCGTGTCTTTTAATGTTGATGTCTTTTAATGTTACTTTGAATATCATATTGTTGTTTCTGTTTGTTCTATTATCAATTACTCTTATTAGTAGATTATATATACACACACGCACACACACACTCACTAACAATTCAATCAAGTTTTTTTTAGGTTCAACTTTTGTGCATAATGTTAAATTTTGATTCTATGGGATTTGGAAGAAGTTAGGAAGATTTCATTGGACATTTGACATGTTTTGCTGAGTTTTTTTTTTTTGTGGAAAATATGAAGGGCTATTCATGAGAGTTTCTAAGTACATTGGAACCCAATTTCAAGCTTTAGGTGACTATTTTTGTAACATCCTGATTTATTTTTTACTTAAGTTTTTTTTTTTTTATCATGTTGGTTACTTGGATAAATTATATGAGATTTATGTTTTTGGCTAAGTTAAAATATGATTTAATTATTTGGAATTAAATGAGTTTTATTTTGGCTTGCATTTGGGAGATTTGATTAGCTGTGGAGATAATTACATGTGTTTATTGAAATTTTTTAAAAGAAAAATATATATAAGTATATATATTTTGAAAAATGATTAAGGAATTTATTTTTTTAAAGGAAAAAGGAAGAAGTTTAGTTTCTTATATATACTTATGGAAAGGTTAAAAAAAAAATAAAAAGAAAAAGAAAAAGAAAGTAAGTTTTTTCTCTCTCTCTCCTCAAGCCCACGCACACGCCTTTCCCTTCTTTTTTTTTTCTTCTTCTTCTTCTGTTCCTTTCAAATCCTAGTCGTCGCTGCTGATCGCCGCTTCGCCGTATCGCCGCCTCGCCAGCATCAGCGTCGTCCCGTCGCAGCGATAGAGCGTCGATCATCCGCCGCTGTCTCGCCGCCGCGCCCCTGCCGTCCAGTTTCGCTTCTGCCGCCGCGCCCTGCCATCCAGTTTCGTTTCTGCCGCCGCGCCCAGACAAGTCGACGTCATTCGTCCACCACTATCTTTTTGAGTTGGGTAAGAGTTGGATTATTATGGGCAAGGGTTGGTGTTTGAGTCTTTTTGAAGTGTCACTTGGTGTTGGAAACAATTTTAGTTATTACCCATTGTGTGGACTTTCAGAATTTTGATTTTGGAAGATTCTGGGGCATTGCTATCAAAGAAGAGACCATTCTTTTCAATGGAGAATTTTGGTTTGGGTAAGTTTTGTGTAAGTTGGTTGGTTATCTTTGGACTTGGACCCCGAGGATTTACTTAACTTTTGACTCACTTCCTAGGCCATAGTTGCTAAACTAAACTTGTGGTTAATGTCTTAGGGTTGATTTGAGTTTTATCCAAGGGCTATTGAGGAGTTATTTATGCAGACTTTTGAGACCAAGTTGAGGTAAGTGATACTATTATCGGTGCCTTCGTGCCAGGCGGCCTAGATTAGACTTTTTAAGTTAACTAATGGACTCTTGAAGCATGATTTTGTCATTATATTTTACTTGTTGCATGACAGTTATAAGTATTATGAGCATGTTTGAATTTCTAATCAATACTGATCTTATGTGAGGTGCATGAATAGACCAATAAAGCGGTTTACTGTCTCGCCTTGACGCATGTTTCATTTCAGAGGACCTACCAGTCTAGTTTCATATTTGACTGTGTGCCTACGGGCCGCTAGACATGCGTGAGCTGACATG
>NC_052352.1:45973276-46046025 GCF_009727055.1 Benincasa hispida
GCCTACGGGCCGCTAGACATGCGTGAGCTGACATGTTTAAGTTCATGTTACTTTTATTTTCATGTTTCATGTTTGACGGTGTCCCTACAGGCCGCTAGACATGCGTGAGTCGATAGGTTTACGTTCATGTTATTTTCATGTTTGACGGCGAACCTACATGTCGCTAAACATGCGTGAGCTGACAGGTTTACGTTCATGTTATTTCCATGTTTAACGGTGTGCTTACGGGCCACTAGACATGCGTGAGTCGACGGGTTCACGTTCATGTTATTTTCATGTTTGACTGTGTGCCTACGGGCCGCTAGACATGCGTATCAAGGCAAGATAGTATGTCTTTTGGTTTTCCTTTCATCATAAAAAACCGATGTAGCTGTATAAGCCACGGGCTATTTTTTTTTGCTCGTAGATGTATAGCTTGATCCCGGTAATGGGATCACTTACTGAGTATTTTATACTCAACCTTTCTTAATTTATGTATTTCAAATAATGATAGGAATGGACCGGCGGGTGACGAGAGAGACCTGTGATTATGCCATATGGGACATGTAAATCGCTTCCGCTTAGTTTACGTTTTCAAACTATTTAAAAGTTTTGATTTGAAACTCAATGTTGGTCAAAATTTTATTTGTTTAAGTTGTTTTTTTTCTTCATTATTTTTGGGATCCCGAACAAAGGTTTTACTTATTTGTTATTTATTTTGGAAAACTATGTTTATTATTTTAATGAAATTTATTTTCCTCAATGGTCAAAATATTTTGAATGTAAATATGTAATTATGAATAACGACCCTTATCAGAGTACTAAAACGCCGAGTCGTTACAGTTGGTATCAGAGCCCCTGTTTTGGGGTTCTGTAGACTAACTTATTATGTATGTCCAGGTTGTTCCTTTTGTCCTATAACGTATTCTTGGTCGTCGCCATGTATGTCCTTTATGAAAAGTATTTAGGAAAATATGCACCTGAGTTAGTAGCATTTATGATTGCATTTGATGTGTTTTGTGCTAAAAAGAAAAGTAGCTAAGGGGTGGTTGGGAATAACTGTCAGGAAAAGGGGTTCATGTTAGGGGAAGAGGCAGTTATAGGGTTACCAGAAGGGGGCACGTTCCCTAAGAGCAGAATGGTTCATGTTAGCATTTATGATTGCATTTGATGAGGATCCACAAGTTCAGGACTCTCCGGTACTAGAGGATTCCTTGCTACCTAGGGACCCCTCAGGGCAGGGTGGCAACCAACCCAGACACGAAGTAAAGCCCAGCACACGACCACGCCACCACAGACGCAGACCACCCCCGTCGCTCCATCAGAGATTACCGATTGGGCAACCACTATTGGGAAAATAGTTACATCAGCTGTGTTGGGTAAGGTGAAGAACATGCTGGATGAACGACTGGCCCAGTTTGCGCAGTCCCATCAAACACCACCACCATAGGATCAGGTATCGCAAGTCCAGACTCAGATCATGATCCAGAATCGAAGCATGTTAGGCCTTTCGGTGGAGGCCAAGCATTTGCGAGATTTCAGGAAGTACAACCTCAACACCTTCAAGGGGTCACTAAAGGACCCTACCAATGTAGAATTATGGATATCCACGATTAAAACAATCTTTCGTTATATGAAATGCCCAAAAGATTAGAAGGTGCATTGTGCCATTTTTATGCTTACCGATAAAGCATAGATCTGGTGGCAGTCGGTAGAAAGGATGTTGGGTGTAGGAGGGGATCCAGTGACATGGGAGCAGTTCAAGGAGCGCTTTTACGCGAAGTACGTTTCTGCCAACCTGAGGTACAATAAACAGAAGGAGTTCTTGGAGCTGAGGCAAGGACACAGGTCACTGGAAGAGTATGACCAGGAGTTTGACACCTTATCCCATTTTGCCCAGGAGTTGGTCACCACGGAAGCTATACGGGTAGAAAGGTTCGTTCAAGGCCTAAAAGATAGTATATGAGGTATCGTGCGAGCATTCAAACCAACCACTCATGCTGAGGCACTTCGCTTGGCAGCCGAGATGGACCCACAATCAGGAGACGAATATTCACGAGCGTTTGGGGCGGGACCTTCCTCAAGTCAAAAGAGGAAGGCTGATCAGAAGGCTTTCGAGCCTCACCCCCATCAGAAAGTTCAAAGCTCAGACAGACCGCCTCGACATTTTAAGCAGCAGGCTGCCGAGGCGGGTATGGTGGAGAGAATGCGACCAGTGTATAACTCGTGTGGAAGACGCCACTAGAGTCGATGTTTGGCAAGCACCGGGGTTTGTTTTCATTGCAAGCAGGAGGGGCACTCGATAGATAGATGTCCTGCTAGAAGCACGTTCAGTTATGGGAACCAGTTTGTAAGACATGATCAGAGGAGTTTGGGTAGGCCTTAGCATCTGCAAGGTCGTGTTTACTCTACCACCCGGCAGAAGGCCGAGAAAGCAGGAACTGTTGTGACAGGTACGCTCCCAATCTTGGGACATTTTGCGCTAGTATTGTTTGATTCTGGTTCATCCCATTCGTTTATATCGTCGTTATTTGTTAAGCATGTCATGTTAGAACTAGAGCCTTTGCACTATGTGTTGTCGGTTTTCACTCCGTATGGAGAAATTATGTTAGCAAAGGATAAGATAAAAGCATGTCAGATTAAAGTAGCGAGTCATACCCTGGATGTGACTTTAATAGTCTTGGACATGCGGGATTTTGATGTGATTTTGGGCATGGATTGGCTAGCTGCTAATCATGCCAGTATAGACTGCTCTCCTAAGGAGGTGATCTTTAACCCTCCCACGGGAGCCAGCTTTAAATTTAAAAGGGCGGGGATCGTGGTCCTACCCAAAGTAATTTCTACCATGAAAGCCCAGAG
Organism: Benincasa hispida; assembly: GCF_009727055.1. Taxonomy (NCBI): domain Eukaryota; kingdom Viridiplantae; phylum Streptophyta; class Magnoliopsida; order Cucurbitales; family Cucurbitaceae; genus Benincasa; species Benincasa hispida. Next base: position 45,976,115 of record NC_052352.1, read on the forward strand.
GTTGCTTAACCAGGGTACTTGGAGTATCTTGGCTAGTGTCGTTGACAATAGAGAGCCTGAGGTCTCCTTGACTTCGGAGCCAGTGGTACGTGACTACCCTGATGTCTTTCCAGAGGAACTCCCAGGTCTGTTGCCGCATCGGGAGATAGACTTTGCTATCGAGTTGGAGCCAGACACAACTCCTATCTCGAAAGCTCCGTACAGAATGACCCTATTAGAATTGAAGGAACTTAAGGTTCAGTTGCAAGAGTTGTTGGATAAGGGTTTCATATGCCCTAGTGTGTCCCTTTGGGGTGCGCCGGTGCTGTTTTTGAAAAAGAAAGATGGGTCATTACGACTTTGTATTGACTCCAGGAAACTAAACAATGTGACAATAAAAAACAAGTATCTGCTTCCCAGGATTGACGACTTGTTTGATTAGTTGCAGGGAGCTACAGTTTTTTCTAAGATTGATCTTCGGTCGGCGTATCATCAGCTGAAGATAAAGGATAGTGATATCCCCAAGACTGTTTTTCGTTCAAGGTATGGGCATTATGAGTTCCTCGTGATGTCATTTAGGTTGACGAATGCTCCTACAGTATTCATGGACCTAATGAATAGGGTGTTTAAGGAATTTCTTGACACCTTTGTGATAGTCTTCATATATGACATTTTGGTTTATTCCAAGATCACGAGGAACATTTACGAAAGGTTCTAGAGAGCTTGAGGGCGCAACAGTTATATGCTAAGTTTTCCAAGTGCGAGTTCTCGTTAAAGCAGGTGTCCTTTCTAGGGCATGTGGTGTCCAAGGAAGGTGTATCCATTGATCCCACAAAGATCGAGGCAGTCACGAGTTGATCTCGTCATACCACAGTCGGAAAGGTACGTGGTTTCTTGGGGTTGGCGAGCTATTATCGTCGTTTTGTGAAGGACTTTTCCCGTATAGCCACCCCACTAGCCCAGTTGACTAGAAAAGGAGCTTCTTTATTTGGAGTAAGGCTTGTGAGGATAGTTTCCAAGATCTCAAGCAAAGGTTGGTTATTGCCCTAGTTCTCACCGTACCAGATGGAACGGGTGGTTTCGTTATTTACAGTGACGCCTCCAAGAGAGGGTTGGGGTGCGTGTTGATGCAGCAAAGTAAGGTAGTTGCTTATGCCTCTCTCCAGCTAAAGAACCATGAACTGAACTATCCCACACATGATTTGGAGTTGGCAGTTGTTGTCTTTGCTTTAAAAATCTGGAGGCACTACTTGTATGGTGAGAAGATACAGATTTTCACCGACCACAACATTTAAAATACTTCATCACTCAGAAGGCGTTAAACATGAGGCAGCGTAGGTGGTTGGAGCTAGTGAAGGACTATGATTGTTGATAACTTGTAGAAATACAAGTTATTTATACTGTTTTATTTAGATATTGCGGCAAAAAGAAAGAAAAGTTGCATCGATAGTATAAAAATTGGCTAAGAAATACGAGAATTATGAAATGTCGTCAATACAACCACTAACACCATTGCGATGGTAGAATAGAATGTTTCAGTTCTATTTTGTAGGAAATAAGTCACCACATGCGTTCATGGCTCAAAGACGAAATAAACAATGCATCTACGTCACATTGCGCCCATCAATTAAGAACGAAGAGATGATCAACGCAATGATGGCGCATGCGACAATAGATCAAGAGCTCTAGCGATCAACGCAACTTCAACCACATGTGGTAATAAAAAATAAAAACGCATGCGGCGATGGATCGAAGATGTAAAGAGAAACGAATTGTGGAGGATTCTGAAAAGTGTACAGTTGTCAGTTGTGCACTTCTGACCAGTTGATTGCGTAACAGAAGGAATCTCCCATTCCGCCATTTCATGAACTACCATAACCATATAGTGGAGACCCCAAATGCAAAGAGTCAAGCCTCGCCTATAAATAGCTTCTGCAAATTCACTGAAAAACATACATGTATACATAGAAACGTGCATATACTGATTCTGAGAGAGAGATTGGTATGGAGCGATTGTCCAGAGTAGATCTAGGAGAACCACGGGACAAGGTCGAGAGGTGTGTCTCCGAGCAGAGAATCCTTCCAATCCCCGTAGCTGAAGCTCTGTGCGAAGATAAATTCTACCAGGAAAGCAAGCTTGAGAGGGAAGCATTCCNATCCTTCCAATCCCCGTAGCTGAAGCTCTGTGCGAAGATAAATTCTACCAGGAAAGCAAGCTTGAGAGGGAAGCATTCCTCTCCACCAGTTCCACACGCCGGCAAGCACTATCTCTGTTCAGGATCTATGTCAAGACGTTGAAACTCTTTCTATATTTTTTTCTAATCTCTATTTCATCATCTGTATTCATCTTCTCTAATCTTTCATTCATAACATATATCAGACGCTTAATTTTAGTATTAAATGTTATGATCATCACCATTATCATCTCTGTCTCTTTCCGTTCATCCATAATCCATTTTCTCCATGATTTGTTCTTAATCCGTTGGGTAAATAGCAAGAATTAAGCAAGTGAGTTAATTGGTGTTAAGGAAATAATTAAGTTTAACTAAAGCATACTTGGTGGCATCTTCACCTATGAGAGCAGAAGTGAAGATATTATTCCGCCTATCGAGAAAAGGTTGGAAGAATGCATTAACTAAAACAAGAAGTACTTCCAGAGATGGAAACAACCTTACATTCATAATGTTCATCCCTATTTCACCATAGAGATATGGGAACGCGGCCGATTACTGAGAGGTGTACGCCAAAGGAAAGCAAAACCTTAGTTGCATCTTTAACGCAATTGATAAACTTGCAGTTTTTACTATATATTCTTTCTCTTTCTTATTCATTCATAAAGATTTGCCATCACATACATCGATTCTTTGTACAACTTCACAGCCAGTTCTCGACCTCAGTATCATGTATCATATTAGTTTAGAATTTTACTTTATTAATGCAATTTTATTTCATCGTAATTTATATTACTGTATAAACCCACATTCTTTATTCATTGTTAAAAACCGATCGCATATATCACAATAGTAGCGCATTAACGAAAACAATCCCTGTGTTCAATCTCGGATTATTCTGAGAAACTTGCATTGGAATTATACTTTGTTTCAGCGCAAGGAAACTCGTGACACGCACTACTATATCGCATACTACGAGCATATCATTAACAACGCATATATTTAGATGTAGTATCGTATAAAGTTGTCTTTATCGCAAAATAATTGTTCATTCATTCATATTCATATTTGTCCACATGCTTAAAGACATAAAAAGTATCGTACCAATTGTGAGATTTTGTACCACTCAAGAAAGGCAAATGTAGTGGCGGATGCTCTAAGTAGGAAGGTAGCCAATTCAATAGCCCTTATCATCAGACAGAGCCGTTTATGTAAGGACCTTGAGCGGGCCGAGATAGCAGTGGTGGTAGGGGAGGTCTCTGTGTAGTTAGCATAATTGTCGATACAACCAAGTTTAAGGCAGAGGATCATTGTTGCTCAACACAGAGATCCTTACTTAGTTGAAGTAGCGCAACAAGTGAAGATAGGACGGGGTGGTGAGTTCTCCGTGTCAGCAGATAATGGTCTTACTTTTCGAAGACTTTTATGTGTACCAGTAGACAGTGACTTCAAGAACGATCTGTTATGGGAAGCTCATAACTCCCTATTTTCAATACATCCTGACTGTACCAAAATATACCAGAACCTAAAACGTTGTTACTGGTGGAATAACATAAAAGTGGAGATAGCAGAGTTTGTCAGTAAGTGCTTGGTGTGTCAGCAGGTAAAGGCCCCAAGACAAAAGCCAGTAAGTTTGTTGCAACCTTTGAGCATACCGGAATGGAAGTGGGAGAATATCTCGATGGACTTCATTGTAGGTTTGCCGCAAACCGCGAAGGGTTTTACAGTAATTTGAGTTATAGTGGACTCACTCACCAAGCTGACACATTTTATTTCAGGGAAGCCTACATATTTAATGAATAGTTGGGTTCAGTTTTATATGAAAGAAGTGATAAGATTGCATGGGGTACCAATGTCCATTGTATCTGATAGGGACCCCCGATTTACCTCCAGCTTTTGGAAGAGCCTTCAGGCAGCATTCTATACACATTTGGATTTTAGTACGGCTTTTCGCCCACAAACTGACAGTCAAACTAAGTGTTTAAACCATACATTGGAGGATATGTTACGTGCTTGTGCGCTAGAGTTTGTAAGGAGTTGGGACTCTCACCTACATTTGATAGAGTTTGCCTATAATAATAGTTATCAAGTAACCATTGGCATGTCATCGTTTGAGGCCCTTTATGGGAAGAGTTGTAAGTCACCCGTATGCTGGGATGAGGTTGGTAAGCGGAAATTACTAGGACCTGAGTTAGTACAAACCACGAACAAGGCAATACAAAAGATCAGGACTCAAATGTTGACGGCTCAAAGTAGGCAGAAGAGTTACACTGATGTTAGGTGTAAGGATCTTGAGTTTGTGGTAGGTGGAAAGGTGTTTATGAAAGTGGCACATATGAAGGAAGTGTTGAAGTTTGGCAAGAGGGGTAAGTTGAACCCTCAGTTCATCGGGCCATTTGAGATCTTAGAGCGAGTTGGCCCTGTAGCCTACCGGTTGGCCTTGCCCCCATCTCTTTCTGCAGTTCACAATATTTTTCATGTTTCCATGTTGAGGAAGTACGTAGCAGACTCATCTCATGTTGTGGATTATGAGCCTTTGCATTTAAATGAGAACCTGAGCTACGAAGCGGAGCCCATTCGAACCCTGGCCAGGTAAGTAAAAGTTTTGTGCAACAAGGAGATAGATTTGGTGAAGGTTCTTTGGCAGAATCATCAGTTCAAGGAAGCAACATAGGAATGCGAGGACAACATGAAGGTGCATTATCCTAAGCTTTTTCAGGATTAGAACTTTCGATGACGAAAGTTTCTTAAGGGGGGTAGAATGTAACATCCTGATTTATTTTGTAATTAAGTTTTTTTTTATTATGTTGGCTACTTGGATAAATTATATGAAATTTATATTTTTGGCTAAGCTAAAATATGATTTAATTATTTGGAATTAATTGAGTTTTATTTTGGCTTGCATTTGGTAGATTTGATTATCTATGGAGATAATTAAACGTGATTATTGGAATTTTTTAAAAGAAAAATATATATAAGTATATATATTTTGGAAAAGGATTAAGGAATTTTATTGGAATTTTTTAAAAGAAAATTATATATAAGTATATATATTTTAAAAAATGATTAAGGAATTTGTTTTTTTAAAGGAAGAAGGAAGATGTTTAGTTTCTTATATATACTTATGGAAAGGTTAAAAAAAAAAGGAAAAAGAAAAAGAAAATATGTTCTCTCTCTCTCCTCAAGCCCACGCACGTGCCTTTCCCTTCTTTTTTTTTTTTCCTTCTTCTTCTTCCGTTCCTTTACAAACCCTAGCCGCCACTGCCGCTGATCGCCGACTCACCATGCCAGTGCCAGCGCCGTCCCGTCGCAGCGACAGAGCACCGATCATCCGCCGCTGTCTCACTGCTGCGCCCAACCGTCCAGTTTCGCTTCTACTGCAGCGCCCAGCCAAGTCGATGTCGTTCATCCACCACTGCCTTTTTGAGTTGGGTAAGAGTTGGATTATTTTGGCCAAGGGTTGGTGTTTGAGTCTCTTTGGAGTGTCACTTGGTGTTGGAAATAATTTTAGTTATTACCCATTGTGTGCACTTTCAGGATTTGGATTTTGGAAGATCCTGGGGCGTTGCTAACAAAGAAGAGACAATTCTTTTCGACGAAGAATTTTGGTTTGAGTAAGTCTTGTGTAAGTTTGTTGGTTATCCTTCGGACTTGGACCCCGAGGATTTACTTAAGTTTTGACTCACTTCCTAGGAATTGTTGCTAAACTAAACTTGTGGTTAATGTCTTAGGGTTGATTTGAGTTTTATCCAAGGGCTATTGAGGAGTTATTTGTGTAGACTTTTGAAACCAAGTTGAGGTAAGTGATACTATTACCGGTTATAAAGTTAACTAATAAAGTTAAAGTTAACTAATGGACTCTTAAGCATGATTTTGTCATTATATTTTTCTTGTTGCACGACAGGCCTTGACGCATGTTTCATTTCAGATGACCTACAGGTCTAGTTTCATGTTTGACGGTGTGCCTACAGGCCGCTAGACATACGTGAGTCCAAAGGTTCACGTTCATGTTATTTTTCCATGTTTGACGGTGTGCCTACGGGCCGCTAGACATGCGTGAGCTGACAGGTTTACGTTCATGTTACTTTTATTTTCATGTTTCATGTTCGAAGGTGTGCCTATCACTAGACATGCGTGAGCCGACAGGTTTACGTTCATGTTATTTTCATGTTTGACGGTGAGCCTACAGGCCGCTAGACATGCGTGAGTCGACAGGTTTACATTCATGTTATTTCCATGTTTGACGGTGTGCTTACGGGCTGTTAGACATGCGTGAGTCGACGGGTTCACGTTCATATTATTTTCATGTTTGACGGTGTACCTACGGGCCGTTAGATATGCGTATCAAGGCAAGATAATACGTCTTTTAGTTTTCTTTTCATCATCAAAAACCGATGTAGCTGTATAAGCCACGAGCTATTTTTTAGACCTGTGATCGTTCCATATGGGACATGTAAATCGCTTCCGCTCAGTTTACATTTTCAAACTATTTAAAAGTTTTGATTTGAAACTCAATGTTGGTTAAAATTTTATTTGTTTATGTTTTTTTTTCATTATTTTAGGGGTCCCGAACAAATGTTTTACTTATTTGTTATTTATTTTGGAAAACTATGTTTATTATTTTAATGAAATTTATTTTCCTTAATGGTCAAAATATTTTGAATGTAAACTTGTAATTATGAGTAACGGCCCTTATTAGAGTACTAAAAAGTCGGGTCGTTACAATTTTAATTGCTAATTTGCACTATCATTATGAACCAGTGTATATGTAGTTGCAATAAATCTCTTTACTTTATGAACTAGTACTATGTCTTGATCATCATAGTGCAAAGAAACTTTAAGAGGGCTGACAAATGGAGACGGTATATCTATGGTAAAGTTGTTGGTTACTAATGAACCATACTTTTTCTTCTATTGCCTATTGTTGTTAATCTTACAAAACTTCAAATGTAATAGTTGAAAGTAATTAAACTTTTCATCGATTTCCTACTTCTTTGGTGTGCTCCATTTTAATTTAGTTTGTTCCACAAGTTTTTCTTTTCATGCCATGTTTTTTTATTCTGTTATAATTATTTTACAATATATTGAATTCATCAAATAATTATGTTATAGGACAAAATGGAGAAGATACATCCACCACAACAAGCCAAAGTCAAAGAAATTTTAAGGTTGACACATGGAAAAGGTGCATCTAACATAAAATAGATTCCAAAACGACAATAATGAGAAGTAGTAGATTATATTTATAACACGTTTATCTTAAAATTTGTGTTTTTTTCTAGAGTATTGAATTCGATTGATTGTTGGAACACTATGACTATCTTCTGTGTGATTTTCCTTGAGTGATTTTTGGTTTTTATTGAGTTTCTTTTAGTTCATGGGACTTATCAATAGTTTTGATTGTAAGTTGTCTTTGGTTTTGATATTGGAATATGTGACTTATAAATAATTTTGTTCATATGTATTTGTTATGGTTTCATTTCTTAGCAATATCTTTGATTTTGATATTCAGGATCCTATTTTCATAAAATTTGGATTTTGATGTTGGGTTCTTATTTTAATGAAGTGTTGTGACTACCCTGCACTTATGATAGTCGTAGATTAGTTGTATTGATAAATTGTTTAGTTATTCGTGTGTTTGATAAATCACGTTAGAATATAACTAAGGAGTTGTTATTAATCTTTTCTTTTTCTTAGACAACATTAGTTGCTTGGATTGATAACTTTTAAAAGTATTTCTTTTTTTGAAAAAAACTTGTTGAGATTGTTTTATTAGATGTTATTGTTAAGTTGTCTATTTTTGATAACTTTGTTTAATTGTTTGTTTGTTTGATAAATCATGTAAGGATTTGTCATTAACTTTTCTCTTCCTTTCACAACCTTAGTTGCTTGGGTTGATAAGTTTTTGTTCATTTCGAACCCCTATTGTTGATTTGTTATGTTATTTATTCTTGTTTATTTATTTGTGTGTTTGATAAATCATTTTAGAATGTAAGGCGTGTTATTAGTCTTTTTTGTTTTTTGCCTTTTGACAACCTTAGTTGTTCGGATATATAAGCTATTGTTTTTTATGTCTACTGAGTTTATTTTAGTTTACATGTTCCATTACCTTTGTAGAGTTTAATTGTTTTTGTTTAGCAGTTTATGTTGATAAGTTTAGTTTGAGTCCTTGCTACTTGAATTCTTTAATCTAATGTGCTTACTTATTTCATTTTTTTTTCTCTTTATTTATTAGGTTTTATCTCGATGGTATCCAATATAAGATTACTCTTTATTTAATTCAGATGAAAATTCAAAGAACTTAAATTGGTAGTTCCTCTTTTTGTTTCAATGGCATGCTTTGCTTCAAATGACTTAGGTTGGAAATTTTGTTTTGTAAACGTATTTTCGTAAATCTTTCGAATGATGTAATTTGATAATTATAACTTAGGTTTATATACCTTGAGATCATTTAAAAAAGATCAAACTAGGTTTTGAAATATTGGTGTTTTCTTTCTTGTTTCGATAACAATGCTATGCTTGAAACATGTATCTTTAATTTTATTTGTTTTTTTGTTTAAATGTAAAATGATTGGTTGATACTTATTTTGTTCAAATGATTAAGTTTTATAACAGGCTGACATATTAAATTGGACATTATATTTTTTTTACCTAATAAATGACTTTCTGCAATTTTTACCAATGTCGCAAAGAGAGGCTTCCAATTACTAAGAATAGATATTTAGTAACAAGTTGACACCTTACTAGAAATACTCTTTTAGCGAGAAGCTTAAAATGGCACTATAAATAAACAAATAAATAACGAATATTCGTTATATTGTGTGTTGCTAAATATAAATTTTCAGTAACACGTGAGCGCTGGTGAAAGTTAGGCTTTACCAGTGTATAGTAAACTTTTTTTTTTTTTTTTTTTTTTTTCTTTTAACAATGTGTTTTGCTTGTCACTAAAAGTGATTTTTCTTGTAATGCTTAATTACATTCTTTATGCTTGATTTTGTATTTAATCATTTTGGTTAAAATACTATTTTGGTTCAATATTAGTACTTGTACTTTTAAATGTCTAATTTTAGTTTATGTATTTGAAAAAAATTAAATTTTAGTCCCTCAAAGTTCATTTTTATCAAAATTGATTAGATCATAAAAATAATATTAATGCAAGGAAATAGAATATGTGAAAATATGTTTTCAAAATTTATAGTGAAAATGAGAATAGATAAAAAAAAAAAAATTGAAAAAAATCTACAATAAATTAACATGCATGAACTAACATTGAACAAACTTCAAAATAGGTGGACCAAAATAGTATATTACCGAGTGTTCTTTAAATTTTACTTCATAACTTTGATGTAATTTTGTTTATTTTTCAATTATATAGGTGTATTTTTGTCGTTTTACTATAATCTATGATGTGGAGATTTTAGTGTTTGAAGATTAAGGGTTCACACGTTCAAAGTGTTAATAATTTCAAATGATCATATGAAAATCCTTGGCTAATTCTCAAACATCGATAGTCTAAACATCAAAAGTCTTGAGATAAAGAATAGGTTCTTTGCTCAAGATTCATTTAATTAATAGATTTAACTTTTATTCATATAGTTATCGGATTTCTCATACACATGTAGAAAAATGACGGAAAAAGATATGGAAAATCTAGCAAAACACAAAATAATTTGCAGATTTAGCAAAACCAATCCTCAAAAACTTTAAAATCAATAAATTGCTCGCTTTAACAGGGCACACACAATCTATATCCTATCACTTATAGTATACTATTAGTGGTAGTCCTATTAATGATATTGTTTGGTATCAGTGAAAAACTTTTATCATTGATACACTTCTACGTGTTGATAACAATCTATGATAGATTTTATAGGCAATAGGAATTAAGTCTTCGCTAATAACTTCTTATTAGTCATTAACTTCAGCCCTGCACATTTCTTTTTACATGGAATATTAATTCCCATGGTTGTATCTAATTAAGTTAGAAATTGATAACTTTTTTAATAATTAAAAGGATTATTTTGTTGGCTGAAAATGTGATATATAAATATTGATGATATTCTTCCCTTATTTTCTACGATGGAATCTTATAAGTAATAGATCTATCATTTATAAATTTTAAACATTATACGACTATACATCGTATTTAGTGATACACATTGTCAGACAAATTAATAATAAATGGACAGTGTTCAACTAGCATGAATAATCTACTATCAACTTCAAGATTGGAGGTTCAATGTCTCATTCCCACATATGTAAAAAAGAAAAAGGTTTGAGTCTAAAGTTCATTTGCCGACATGTTGAAATGAGGTTAACCATGCAACATTTGCAGCCCCTCCAACTCCATAGCCACCTCCTTCATGTTGGGACGCTCCTCCCCTTTTACTTTTACACACTCTTTTGCTAGCTTTGCCACCTCTTTTATCTCGTCAATATTTCCTTCCGTTGCCAGACCCTGCTCAACAATTTCTTCCAAACGATTTTCATTCATCGCATATAGGACTATCTTGGCTAGAATTCTTTCTTCTTCTGGCACGTCAAAACGCACAGCCTTCTTCCCTGTTATAAGTTCAAAAAGCAAAATTCCAAAGCTGTATACGTCGCTTTTTTCCGTCAACTCACTCGTCAACAAGTATTCAGGGTCCAAATATCCAAGAGTCCCTTGTACCATTGTGGATAACTGAGTATGATTCAATGGGACCAGCTTCGAAGCTCCAAAATCGGACAACTTTGCAGTGTAATCATGGTCTAAAAGTACATTAGAAGACTTGATATCTCTATGAATGATGGGATTTGAAGTTGAAGAATGCAAATATGCGAGGACGCTGGCAATTTCTGAAGCTATTTTCAAACGAGTTTCCCAAGAAAGAGGGGGATGATTGGTTTTGTTGTGGAGGTGTTCAAAGAGAGTGCGGTTGGTTACAAACTCGTAGACCAACAAAGGAACTTTTGTCTCCAAACAACACCCCAAAAGCTTGACCACGTTGCGATGGTTGATTTGGGACAAAACAATGACTTCGTTAATGAATTGGTCAGTTTGGGATTGATCCACTAATTTTGATTTCTTAATTGCAACCATCAAGCCGTCATCTAAGACACCTTTGTAAACAGTGCCAAAGCCACCTTTTCCCACCACTGTGCTTTCATGGAACTTGTTTGTAGCCTTCTTCAACTCTTCATGGGTGAAAATTCTGAATATCTCGACCGGTGATTCCCACTTAGAAAGATGTTCTTCAAGCAAAAAGCCTCCGTTTTTCTTGAAAAATTTGTTCTTTTGGTGGTTGGCCTTCCACTTTGCATACCCCAAGCATAACAATGTGCACCCAATCACTAAAATTGTTAACCCTATCGTACATCCTGCATTTAATTTCATCAACAAATTACATTTTTATAATAGAAAGATGATCAATAATAGAAAGATTAAACTCACCAACGATGTATTGAACAAAGGCCTTATATGTTGGGATGCATCCTCTCCTTCCATCTCCTTTATAGTTCTTAGGACAACCGCAGGTATAGTTTCCTTGTGTGTTAGAACACATGTGTTTATATTCACAGTCATTCAACCTTTTATCCTTGCATTCATTTATATCTGAAAATGTCCCAAAATTGAACACAACCAATCAAATTAACAAAATCCCCATAACATCATATCTTCTCTCTTTCTAGATTCAATTTTTAGATATTTTCTTACTCATTTTGAATCCCCCGCTAAATTCAGAAGCTTAAATTTAATGTATTACATAAAATTTAATTTTACAAAAAAATAACTTTGTGGTCACTGTGAGTTGTGAGTTTAAAAATATTACACTACCTACGAGTACTGAATTTGATTTACAATTTTGGTCTTTTATGTTTTAAAATGTAACCATATCTGTCACAAAGTTTTGAGTTAAATTATCATTTGGGCCTAGTTCTGAAGATTTTGCACTTTTAGTCTAGAATTTTCAGTAATGCTCACTTTTAGTAAGTTGTATTTATTCTCTATTAATTAATATAAATTCATTAAAATAATTATAATTAAATATATTTCATCAAAATTATCACTTTTCAAACTAATTTAAAAAATAATTCATCTCATTGTTCTAAATTATTTGATAAAAGTAATACTACGCATCAGTAAGAGAATATAAGGGTAACAGTGTGAAATAAAAAAATAAATATGAACACCAAATAAAAACTTAGACTCAAAGTTTGAAGAGTAAAAATATAAGATTATGAAACTTAGGGACCAAATAGAAATTAAACTCAAACCATAATGATAAAAATGGAGTAATGCTACACCCATCTCCATGTAGCCCATCATTTATCATATGAGAGATAAAATAATAACTTAAGTTTTTTAAAAAAATCTTTTTCTTTTTTGTCATGTGACATGTTTTTAGGTGGGTTGAGATGGATGTAACCTATTCCAAAGTTTTTTGGAATAGGTGCATTTAGTCTCAAAAATTTCAAATTAGTCATTTTAGTACTTAAGCTTTCAATAATAGATTTTAAAGGTCCCCTTGCTTAACAGAACTATTTAAATTAACAGATCTGTCCAAGTAAACTATTTAAATGTTGATGTGGCTTGTTGATTAAGTTGATGATTTGGTTTAAATTTGTCTCGTGAAGTTCGTCTCATAAAGTTACTTCACGAGTCAAACTTCACAAGACAAAAAAAGACATAAATGAAATGATGTTGAATCTAAGTAGCTTATTTAAATAATATTGTGACTTGCTGACTAAGTTGATGACTTGGATTTAAATTTGTGTTGTGAAGTTACTTCAACTTAGTCAGCATTTGAATAATTTACTTGGACAGATCATCAACTTAATCAGCAAGTCATATCAACATTTAAATAATTTACTTAGACAGATCTTTTAATTTAAATAATTATGTTAAGTGAAGAGGACATTTTAAACATCAACTTAGTCAGCAAGTCACATCAGCATTTAAATAATCTACATGGACAGATCTTTTAATTTAAACAATTATATTAATGAAGGGGACCTTTAAAACTTGTTATTTAAAACTTAAGAACTAAAATGACTAATTTAAAAATTCAAGGATCAAACGTACTTATTCCAAAAAACTTGAGGACTAGAAAGGTATTTTTCCTTTTGTTTTTTTAAATCTCTAATGTTACCTTTTTACTTTTAACCACCCATCTCAACTCAATGATGATTAAAATAGTACACTAGAATTTAGAGGTAAATAGGGTTTTTACCTTCACAACCTTGAGGACGATATGGATTTCCCTTGAAACCATCCAAACATCGGCAACGATATTCAGAACCATCATTGAGGAAGTTAATCTTTTTGGTATTTGGTCCACATATATTATTGCAATTGGTTTCGTTGTTTGATTTTGAGCAAGTATTGTTTGGGATTGCCCAATCAAGCACCAATGGAACTTCAAGTGGTGTAAAATTGGAAATATATTTGGAGGAGAAATTGAATTTGTCATGTTGAATAACAAAAGCATACCCACATGGATTAAACTTAAATACCTCGGAGTGTTTGTTGAAGCTCTTCACTTCCAACTCCAAATATTTGAGGCCTTCAGGAATTTCCAACTCACAGCACCCATTCCCAGCGCAGTGCCCATCTCTTATAGTTTTAGTAGTGTTTCCACACAAGGCCATGCACCCACCTCTATAGGTATCCCCTTGGATATTGCCAGAAATATGAGCTGATGTATCGCAACCGATTGCGACGAACTTGTTCTTGGTGTTAGAAATTGTGAATAATGGCGTTTGAAGTGTGGCGAAGTTATGGCTGCCATTCTGGGAACCATTTTGTGTGTAGCAATCTTTGGCTATGAAAAACGAGATGTCGAGCTCGCTGTCGTCGATCGATATATTTGTTACATCAACGTTACCATTCCCGATAAATGCTCTTGGAGGATGATATGTTTTGTTGCAGGTGATCAAGAAAGTGTCACTTAGATAACACTGCTCTTTCGTTCCGAATGGATACGGAATTTCCATGTTCCCACACCATCGTTCGTCACAGTCCTGCGAGGCCGCTGCTGACAATGACAACATCATGAGTAGAACAAGCTTTTCTGTGGGGTGTCCCATGCCTTATGCCTGCCTTGATCTGCCAATTAATTCACTGCAAGATGACTGTTTATTTCTTTCTCTGTAACCAAGAAAGCCCCGACACTACGCAAGGAAGAAGCAAGAACCAAAGTTCAATTTCTCTCCCAGCTTCCTTTGCCTCACTATGATATCCACACGCAAAGCTTAATATAGGGCTACATTATCATCTTTTAGCAGTCTACCTGTTTTTTTTTTAAAAAAAATTAAGTCTATGAACACTATTTCTAACTCCAAATTTCTTCCTTTGATATCTACTTTTACCAGTGATTTAAAAAACCAGTACTTTTAACAAACTTCTTTTGGTTTTCGGAATTTGGCCAAGAAGTTTTTTTTTGGAATTTGACCTAGAATTCAACATTGTACTTAACAAATATACAAATTTTTGTAAGAAATGAGGAGAATGTTTAATTTTTTAAAACAAAAAACGAAATAGTCACCAAAAGAGTCTAAATTAATTATTTTTGTACATATTCAGAGAGAATGATTTTTTATACATCTTAGGCAACTTTATCTCTATACAATTCACTCATAAGTTTAATCACAAGTTGCCACATGATAAATGTTTGTGCTTCATTAGAAGTATATTTCTTTAATATTTTTTCCTTTGTCATTGAAAAGATACATAGAACTGATCGTAGTCTCAGTTGTACCTAAGTATTACTCATACCTAAAATCTATCTAAAATATGCATTTTTTTTTTTTTCAAAATCAACTTAATTTATATTTTATTTTTACAATTTTAAAATATTCAAAAATATATGTAGAGTAATTTTCAACATGAAAAAGGGATTTTTAACTCTTTCATAATTACTCTAAAACATGTTATATATTTACCCTTAGAAATATAGATTTTTTTAATTAATGAGCCGGATTTTGCTAACAAATTAATGTGTTGTATTTCATTTGTCGAGACTAGAATCAGAACATGATATAAATTTTTTGTTCACAAATTCTAACTTTTTTTGTTTGGATGAAACTAAATGAGAAGTTTGAATATCTTGTACAGTCATAGTGGGATATGTTGCTTTCTTTATTGGGTTCTTACTTTCAGAAAAAGAAAAGAAAAGAAAAGAAAAGAAAAGAAAAAGAAAAGGTAAATGTATGGATTAAACACCTTTTTTTTGTATTAAAAAGATGAATTAAAATTAGAAAGCCTTCTTGACAATCACAATCAAAGTTAAATGCTTGGGTTGAAGCACAACTAATATTAAAAGAAGATAGGATATGGGCTATGAAGCACATATACTTCATGTGAGGAATAAGTATTAGACGTATCAGATACCGATATTTCTAGATACTTCCCAGATATGTATTTTTTTTAAAGAAAAAAGAGAAGTAACTCATCTAATATTTTTTAATCTAAAATTAGGCAACCTATTTAAAAGACTCACTACTCGAGTCCAAAACTAAAAGAAAGAAAAAATAAATAACGGACAAAATCCTAGACTAGAATTATCCATTCTTCATCTTCACATTTGAGTCCCCACAAAGTTCACTAAAATATATACCATTTGGATATCTTCAACAATAAGTTCTTCGTTTATCTTCATACTTTTCCCTCTAATCTTCTTCTTCTTTGCAATATGAGTCACTTTCCTATTGCATTTTATTAACTATTGTACTTCAACATCTTAGATGTTACTTTTTTTGTATTGTAATTCAGTCTTTGTATTCTATTTTGTATTATTATTATTAACTTATATGCTAAATTTATTTATATCCTAGATTTTTTAAAGAAAAAATGTATTTTCAACATATCAGTATCATTTTTTTTTTAGAAATATATATATTAAAAAATATATAAAAAATGACGGATCCTTAGATGTATTTGTATCATAGTTTTTTAGAAATTGACGAATCGTCGTATCCGATCATATTTATATCTTGTAGTTGTATTCGTATGTGTACTTCAAAGGGTATGGACAAGGGCTAAGTGTTGAGATATATAAAGCCAGGGTGTTGGTCTTCAAGTTAACGACAAAGAGGTGGCCAACATTCCACTAACAAATGAATTATTGCTCAAGCAATGTATGGCCAAAATCACTTCTTTTTTTGTTTACCCTCCCTATAAAAAAATTGCTTTACGGAAGGATATATTCACTTTTTTTTTTCTTTTGAAAAATACTTTTTAGTTACTAACGCCCTTTATTTTTGGATTAAAAAAAGTATTAAAAAAAGTATTAAAAAAATAATTTTAAATGATGTGATTTGAGATTTGGAAAATAATTTGAAATTAGTTACTTATTCTGGAATGAGACAGATTTTAAATGAGGGAATTTAAAATATTGTATTTGAATGATAACATAAAAAGAAAAAGAAGATAAAAAGTTTACTAATATATAGAGCTTTAACTATGATTTGTTAAATCTTACAGGGTTAAATAATTATTTTATTTCTAAATCATATAAAATCATGCCAAATTTGATAACTTTAGCTAGAAAAGTTGTTTTCTAAAAGTAAATACATAATTTGAAGTCACTTTTGATTTTAAAATCATTATTTTTAGAGTCGTAACAAATAAATCAGGACCTTCCCAGCAACGCTTAAATATATTTGGTTCTTAATTTTCAAATGTGTAATTTTGAAACATAACCAACAGGTATTTTTTCTTTTTTCCCCTCTCTTAACATTTTTTATTTTTTTTGTCTCTTTCAAACTTTCGTTATCACATGCATGGTTTATTACTTGAGCAATATTTAGATACATCTTATCTTTGTTGATCTCACTCTCGTCACATACACATACAAAGAAAGAATTAAAATATATTTTTTTAAATAAGTAAAGAGAATTTGTCACATGATAAATTATATTGTGCATTTGATGGAATAACAAATATCACATCAATATAGTACTTTATTTTTTCTAAAAAAAATCAATATATTGCTTTTTGAGCTTATAACAAATACCAAGTCAATACTACTTGTTAATTTCTAGGATATTTGTAATACATAATAAAATAAGGGAAAAAATATAAAAATATATGAGAAATTATTTTAGATGGTAAAACTATTGAAAATATTTACAAGATATAGCAAAATTTTAGAACTGTCGTTGGTTGACGTTGATAGACTTCTATCAACGTCTATCTATGTCACTGATAGACACTAGAACTCTATCAGTGTCTATCATTGATATTTTTAAAATTTTGCTAAATTTTAAAAATATTTTAATTTATTTTTCTATATTTAAAAACAACCCAAAATATATCACCTCTTTAAAATATTTGCAAATATGAAAGTGGCGACCAGTCAACTTTTGAATTTTTTCTAATTTTCAATATCACCTCTCCCTTGTCTTATCTTGTTACATAACTTCTTCTTTTTTTTTTCTCTCTCTCTCTTTCTTTTCTTTGATTTTTGCTTCTTTTTTTTTTTTCCTATTTTCTTTCCTTTATCCGGTTTTTGCTTCTTCATTTCACAACTCATAATTTTATCAAGAAGATTTAAAAAGAGAGGAAGTTGGAGAGAATTGAGGAGCACAAATAGGGGTCTATGTGTTGATGGAGGGCTACCATACGTTGATCAGGCTTACCTTGCATTGAAGAGGAGTTCCATGTACCAATAAGTCTGCAGAAAAGTGACCCCTTGCGCCCACAACTATTTTGGTTTGTTGGATTTGGTAAGATAAGGCTAAGGCAAAAAAGGTGGTATTCTAAAAATATTTTAGCTCTAGAATATAGGATTCTACGTTGATTCTAGGGATTAACATAGGTTCAGAATCATGGAGGATCTAGGGAAATGGGAAAAGCTCGTGAAAGAAGAACTCTTGTGGGTAAACTGTGAGTGGTTTTATTTTCAAATGTTTTGGTTGTACCTATATACAGGTTGGCATGATCAGAAAATGTGCCTTCTCGGATTTAAGTTACTGATTTTCCGTTGTTTTACGTGAATGACTATATAACTTTGCTTTTCTTGATAGCATGCTTATAAGGATGTTTCTGGATAAGGCTGGGTACCTTATCTTAGATGGATAAGGCTAGGTACTAATGCGTTATGTTCATGTGATGAAATAATAATACTTATGAGAATTAAACGCTTAGTTTTCTTTAGTCAAACTCAAGTGCAAATTTGACCAAAGTTCTTGGTGAGTTTAGGGTCGAACACAGGGATTGCTTATAAGTATGAGATGAAACTAAAATATGATCTTTGCGTGTAAAATTTTTTTTTAAAAGAGATTGAATAAATAAACTTGAACCTAAATATGCAATGGGGATTATGTCTAAAGTGAAGCAGCGGGAATTGATTAACAGCTATGCAATAAAAGGGTTGAGAAGAGCTTTCACTAACATTTTCTAAACAACTGAATGAAATATGCGATCAAGCTATACATTCAATGTCACAACTAGCACTTCTCAGTGTCTTTTGTCACATTATCTTATCTCTCAGATGCATGCGATAGGTGTAATATGCATAGAATGTACTTATTTCTAAGGAGCATTTTCTCTCGTTTTATGAGGTCTTAATCTAAATTCTCTCAAGCTTAGATTAGCTTTACTTAGAACAATCTCTCAATTAATTCAAGCAACAAATATAAGCAAGCATACAATAAGTTGATCGCATGATTCCTCCAGTTATTTAGTCGTGTTAGCTATAATCTTCCCAACCCATGAAGCGATTTAGGTATGCATGATATTGGTGGAAATGATGGACAAGATGTATAATAAACATATATTCAATTGCAAGTCTGAATTTGTCAATACAAGAAATACAATACAAATACACAAAACGAGAAAGGGTCAGAGAGTCAAGCCGTGGTTCGCAATGTCTTGCTTCCTCCGGCTTGTTTTACAACTGTTTCCTTAGATAATCGAACAGAATAATCTTCTTCTTCCACCAGAGTCCTAAGCTCTCACCAAGGAGTCTCTATGGAAGAATGATAGGGGTTTTAAGTGGAATTCCTTCTCAGTGTGTTCATCTTGTCTCCCACAATGTATCCCCTAGTATAATAAGAACTTCGAGCTCAGAATTCTAACAACAAACGACTAACTCCTCTCATTATTCATCTATATCTCTGCATAACATTTGCAAGGGTATTTATAGGCGTTTACGATCACTGCTTTTCTTAAGCTCATGGTTGCATTGTTGGGGTGGATTAAATTCCATATCCTGCTGCGCCAACTGCAACATGACAGTGGTTCATTGAATCTTCAACATAGCTTTCCTGTCGGCCACCAACGCAACTTATGATGTGACACCCACCACCCATGTCATATTATGCCTCGTCACTTGCAGCCTATGCGATCGTCATCATTTTCTTCTCAGGTCGCTTCTTGCTTTAAACGCATTAATGGGCAAGTGATCATGTGATCATCAGACTGCTGAAGGGTATACTGCACATAAGTAGTGAAATTAGTTTGGAAATTAAATATGTTATGCATTAGAAGTAAGTGATTGCATGCTTTCCTTTTTTGTATAAATTTATTGACAAAATTTATCTAAGTTGCGTGCCTTTGTCTTGTTATGTTAAATAAAAGAGATATAATAACTTGTATTTTTACAAGTTATCAAGTACCTTATCCTAGTGACATTACGGATACGACCCACTTTATAGATGTTACAATTGTTATAAAGTGCTACAAGTGATCTGATCCTGATCATTCATGTGGAGACATGCGAACGATGGTATCCTATACAAAGAGTTTGTATTAGACTGGACCACGAAAAGACTAGTCTGATTATATAACGCCCTTAATAGTAGAGACCTACATTTCACCAGGATGTCCATAGGTGTCGTGACCTTAATCTTGAGTGAGTTATGAACTTCTAACTATGAAGGCGGTCCTTTGATTTGGATGGGTTAGAGTGGTCAGATTGTCGACTTAATATGCCTACCATTTTGGGGATTTATCTAATTGGGGAGCTGAGAACACAGCTATATGATAATGGGCAGAAATGCACGTTATCATAGTGCTAAGTTCTTAAACAATATTGGATTGTGTTGGTAGAATCTGTTAAATTGTGTCCATTAAGCATAAATTCTATACTTTTGCAGTCGCATGCGTCTAACATATTAGAGCAGTTGATCTTTATGTTTTTTTGTAGAATAATGCATTAACGCAATACAAAGAATGCAATCATAGGAATACATCGCGCAACTTCACCGCAAGACTTTGCGTTGTTCGTGCTCGCAAACATTCACCTAAGAAGAATCACGGCAACATGGTGGGCGTATCCAAACGAAAGGACAATTAAGATCGATGGGAGAGAAAGCTGATGGCAGTCGGATCCTAATTAAGTTGACAGCCAATAACGGTCACAAGTATATCCAGCTTTATCGGTGACAAATATCCCGCGTGTCAGTCAGGAATTAAAGTTGTCCCATCTGAGAAACCAAGAGAGAGAAGCCTCCTTTCTCTTTTGATGCCCTATAAATACCTAGCGCATTCTTCATAGAAGGGTTAAGCAGTCGATTACTTCCACTCTTTACAAGTTCATACCTCTGTGCATAGTTTTCTTTACCATTTCACGGCGGAGCTAAAGAAAAGTGGTGACACCGGAGATCGTCCAAGGCAGCTCAAGAGAGAACCTTGGGTCGTAAGAGTAGAGAGCGTGCCGACTCTCGCGAAAGTGAGAATATCTTTAGAGCACGAGTAGAAACAGTGTAACGCCTGATGGCAAGAAATTGCTTCATGCTCTTTACTTACTTGCATTGTATTTCTGTACTTTGTTTTATATCTATTTAATGGAAGTTCTATTTCTACATCTGCTCACTCTTTTAATACGCATGAGTAGCTAAACAAGTTGAATGGGTTGAGAGGAACTAAGCTAACATGATCTAGGAAGTTCATTGCCTGCGATTGTCTTGTTTTACGTTGTGTAAAATACACTTTTAGAGTTACTCAAGAGAGAATCTAAAGAAAGAACCTAATGTCTCGAGAGAGTTAAGTTAGAATCTGGACTCGAAAGAGCAAGATTAGGCTTGCATAAATAAGAGATAGGGACTTAGAGATAAGCCCTATTTGTCAACTTGCATCGCATGCATCCTAGGAATAGGAGTGATATTACGTGGTCGCATATTTATGTGATTGTCATGTTGTCATCGCATAAATAGAGATAGAGGTTTATGTGTAAACCTTGTAGACTTATCGCATATTTATCGCATGCGTTCTAGCCTTAAAAGCCGTGGCATTCACGCAGAGAGTGGTTTACTATTGTATGCATGTTGCATGATCACAAAGCATGAACGCATCTTAGGGAGTGTTAGCCAAAATCCTTCTCAACTCATTCACCATATATTCATCATATTTCCCGTTACCATCTCTTTTCAAATTCCACCACATTTATTATTAATTTCATTAATGCAACAACCACCCGACACTCACTATTTACTTGATTACCACAAAGTTTTCATAAATATTACCAACATAACTATTTTCACAAGTCCCTGTATTCGACCCTGGACTTACCAGGAAACTCAGAGGAATTTACACTTGGATTCCACTAGGGAAACTTGAGTGCACAATGCTATCAATCCATACATATATCATCCGTAATTCCACACTTCATAAAAATAAGCAATCACTATACAAGATGGAATTCACTCATTCCTTGATGTCGAGGTAAGTAGATAAATTGTTCCCTTAAGAGCTAATTCAGGGGCTTGAACAATGTGGCCACACCCTCTCTTGGCCCAAGAAGGATGTGGTCATAGTTGAATTATGACTTATTGTTCATTAGAGGGAACGGTGGTACTTAAGGAGTTAAATGTAACTAAAGGGGTAAAACGGTAATTTTGGTCTAGTTGTACGTACGAGCAATTTTTGAAGGGTCATCACATTGTTGACTAGTTATATTCAGTGGACACATAAATATATTTGTAGTGTGAAGAGTGCAGCTTTCGGTCTTCAGTTGAGTGATTGGCAGTTAATGGATGTTGGGTAATCTAATGAAAGAGTTTAATTAATTATCCAAATATCATTGGAGCTTCAATCTACTGGTCCATGAGGTCCCCTCTATAGTTCAATAGGGATTATTGAGAATTAATTTTGGATTAATGTGAATTGTTCATATTAATTGAGGGACTTAATTATATATGATATAGTTAATTAAATTAATTATATGTGATGCAATTAATATAATGTATTTGATACATTATAATATAAAGTTTACTTTGAGAGAATTAAATGTTTGAATATGATTTGAATACTAATTATATGAATGAATATGATTCAAATATTAATTATATGGATAAGATCCATATAACTGAATTTAGTATAAATGCAATTTATATTAAATATCATGCATGGTTTAGGGAAAATAAAACTATAGTTATATTTATTTGATACCATATAAAATCTATAGATTATGTGTTATATTTGATGTAACATATAGTGTATATATATATATAAGTTAGTTATTATCTATATACATATAATTTTTAGTTAAATTAAATTATTTTTATTTTAGTTTAATTCAAGGAAGGGAGTAACAACTCCCTCCCCTTAATTCTCTCTTCTTGGGTTGTATGTCCTAAAACTTGCAATTCGTAAGATTAAACATATTCTATTTGCAATAAAGATGTTATTGAGGTTTTGTTCAATCAAAATACTATTGAATATGTAAATTGCACTAAATCCAATAAACTAAGATCTATGGTTGTTACATGACTACTTGGATTTTATGTGGAGACATAAGAGTAAATCAAGTTCAAGTAGATAGCCAAAACAGTCTATAAGTATATGGATAAGGCTGGGTACCTTATTTTGAAAATATTATAGAATGCGGCCCATTATGACGAGCAGAAATGCACGTCATCTTAGGCCTTTTATTTAGAATCATGAGAGTTGTTAAGTAAAATATGCGGCGAATATGTTAGGAATTCATGAGAAAATGAGTTTGCGTCGCTCGGCATTAAGAATCTCGGCTATTATGCATTATTATGCATTCAATTGTCTATCTTTGTAGTTAACGCAGGAAGCGGGCGCATACGTGGAAGTCGAGCTATCGCAAAGACGGTCGCATGCGGAGAATTTCTCCATCGCAAAGGCGAACGCATACGTTCGACATATGGATGTTGCGGCCATCAACCGCATGCGTCCATCACATAGAAGTTACGGTCGTCAAGCGAATGCGGCCATTGCATAGAAGTTGCAGTCATCAAGCGAATGCGATCATCACGACGTTGTGGCTACATAATGATAACTATAATAGAGGGATGAACGCATGGTTGGTGGAATGCAACATGAACGCATATCTCAAAAGTATCAAAAGATGATGTTGACATTTCATCTACCACGCCGTTAGAAGTAGAGATTCAGAAAAGGACCATCGCGCCGTGAATGTCAGAATCAGAGTAGGTCCATTAATGCTATCGACGACCCAGATCTATAAATAGAAGTCGTTGAGCAGAATTTCAAAGGATCCAAGGTTTTCTGCCTGAGGGCGGATCCTTGTGATTCAGACCAAAGAGTTAGAAGAAAGCTTGAGAGTTCTTCATCTCCTTCATCCATTTCGAGTGATGACCGAAGCCTTCGCCGGAGTTATATCTCGAGAGAGTCAGCTCCATCGCTCTTCCATGGCACCACCGGTAGCCTTGACACACATCTGCTGGAAGTAAGACATTGCTTCCAGCTAGCCTTTTCCATTTCTCTTGTTTTCTTATATTGTATTGTATTACGTTTTGGCTTAAGCAATTAATACATTTTGTGATCAATGCATTTCTGTCTTTCCTTCAATTCCATCTCCATCTTCATTACTTAGTATCCTTAACTTTCATTGCATCACTTAGTGAAACTGTTAGAGTATCGCATACTTAATCATGTGGCATAGAAATATGAAGCATGTAGCAAACCACCGGGAGGTGTACATTGCGTAAGTGTTGTGATAAAACCTTATTTGCTTAATGTGAAGTTGTAGCAATGCCTGTCTACAGGCAGACGCAATGCTTGTCTATGAGTAAAGTCAACAACAACTAACTGCCCAGGAGGGTAAGTGTTGGTCGCATGAAGCAATGTAAACAAGTGTTCACTAGAGATAGGAATAATCTTACGTCAACCAGGTTTTTGCGGTTACCTTGTCTTATGCATGCATCCATCATACCTTTAGAGCTGCTTGAGAGAGAGAAAGAAAAAACCTAAGACTTATGAGAGTTAGGTTAGAATCGAGGTTCGGGAGAGCTAGATTAAGATCGCATAAGTAAGAATGGAGACTTAGGAATAAGTTCTGTTTTCTATTACAAATCATGTGCATCTGTGGCGGGCGTGTATGGCATGATCGCATTAGTTTGCGTTGGCTGGGGTTGCCCTTGTGGTCAAGCTTAAGGTTGCGATGAAGACATCCTCAGCCCACTATGTATTTAGTACAAACGATGCAATCCTAAATCGTTCTTGTGGAGACATACGAGCAGGGGCATCCTATACAAAGATTTTGTATAAATCTAGACCAAGAAATAAGTCATTCTTCCTTTATAATGTTGTTTACTCTTTAAGACTGACTATTTCAAGGCGATGACCTATGTAACTTAACCTTAATCCTGAGCTAACTATGAACTCTTATTTATTCACGATTATCCTTAGATTTGAATGGGTGATGGTTGGCTAATTAGTATCGGCTTAATAAGCCTCCTATTTCAGGGATAAGACTAGGTAGATAGTTAAGGACATAGAGTGCAAGACGAAATTCACTCGTACCTACTTTTAAGAATAGTAGAGAGGTTGTTCCCTTAAGTGTTGACTCCGGATCTTGAACAAGGAGCCCTACCCTTTCATTGACCCTAGAGGGAGTCGGTGTGGTGATTGGATCGCAAACCAATTGTTCATTACATAATCAATGGGACTTAAAGAACAAGATGTAATCTTGGGGGTAAAATAACTTTTTACCCAGCTGTTATTACGAACAACCTGTGAAGGGTCAACTTATTGATTATGGTTAGATCAAGTGGACAGAAATATATCTATAATGAAGGGAGTACAACTATTTGTCTTTAGTGGACTTACTCGATAGTTAATGAATGTTGATTAATTCGGTTTAAAGAGTTTAGCCGATTAATCTCGGATCATTGGAGCCCATGATCTGTAGATCCATTAGGTCCCCCACTAGCTCACATACGGATTAAATCTTAGAATAGTGTGATGAGTAAATTTGAAATGTTCAAATACAAATTAAGGGAACCAGTAATTATATACGATGTAATTATGCGTTTAAATATCGAATTAAATAAAATTGGAGAATTGGATAATATTTAAATTTGATTTAAATATTTACTTGAATAGAGATTCATGTATTAGGAATTGGTGATTAATTAATTTATTATTTGATGTTAAATTATTTTAATTCATTATTTAATTAATTATTTAGAATTAATTTTATCAAAAATTAATTATTGGAATTAGTTTTGGTTAAAATTAATTTTATAAATTTTTTCCAAATTTTGAAATTTGATTTCAAACTAATTTGGTTTAAAATTAATTAAATTGAAAATTTATTTTAAATTCCATAAAAATGCAAAAAATATGAAATGTGTGTTTTAGTGGGTTTTTCCCACTTTGAATACTTATTTTCCACCCAAAATTCTCAAGTAGGTGATGTTAAATAGTTATGCAATCTGATTGCATTACTGAATTGATTAAAACCAACCAGTTATCAGCAGAAGAGATTATGCAATTATGTAGATTTGACTGAGATTTGGGCTGAAGAAGAGTTCAACCTTTTAACACCAGAAAACCAATTTTCTTTTCCAAACTACTTGCTAAAAATTCAGCTTATTTTGGATCTTATAATCCAGTCTAAGGTTCTAGAGAATAGTAGGGAAGATCAAGTGGTGGTCTACATCTTGTTGTAGTGAATAGTCAATTTGGATTTGAAGATTGAAGAGTTCTTCAAAGGTAATCTCAAAAACCGTATTTTTCTTGTTATGAACATGCATATTTCTATGCTAAAATTGATGGAATTAGAGTGCTTAAGATCCTAATTGCTTCCACTAATTGCATGCTAACTCCATCAATTGGTATCAGAGCATGATTTAAGCACTCAATTCGTGTTAATTTTAGTTTTGTGGGTGATTTTCGTAGGTAGTATGGAAATGGTTATTGATATAGACAATTTTAGTTTTGGTATTAAAACTCTCTTCAATTAAGTGTTAATTATTGTAATTGTTTCTTTCTTTATGGGCCTTAATATTGATTAAGTGTTAAATTTTTTAGACTTAATAGAGTTGCAATTACTTTGTAATTGAAGATAGAAACAAGAAAGGTTGGCTGCAGGAAACATGGTTTGAAGCTACTGTCATGTAGCATTGCAACGCTGCCCTTGGAGCGTTATAATGCTGCTCTTCAATCAACCCAGATTAGAGAGGATATCCTGCAGCGTTGCAACCTATGATGAAGCATTGCAACCCTGTTCATCCTAGCCCAAAGAACGCACGCTTGACCCATCCAATGGTTCAAGTGAACCAGTTTGGCTGCTTCAGGTCTTGGAGGTCTAGTTCAGCCCGGTTTTGGATGATTCAACCCTTTTTTGGAGCCTTGGATGTTTGGTTTAAGCAATTTAGGTCTAGTACGGGGCGGTTTGTGAAATTTAGAAGCTGTTTGAAGGTGATTTTAATTATTATTGTAAAAATTTAGGTTGATTGCTTTCTTAGGATGCCAAAACCTTTTATATCAATATGTGTTTAATTATATATGCACTATGAATGTATGCTTGTTTAATTATTTATTGTATATGCATTGAAAGTATGTTACAAAGAGTTATAATATAGTATGCATGTTTAGGGTTTCATGTGTTTAATATAAATAGTTATATTTGTTGGGAATGTCCTAGAATTCGCAATTCGTAAATTTTGTTAAACATTCTATTTATCAATAAAATATTATTATTGAGTCTTTTATTCAATAAAGTTGTTGATTTTGCATTCTATTATGAAAATCCAATAAATATATCCATGGCTATAGTATGAATACTTTAACTTTATGTGGTGACATTAACAGGATCAAGTTAATCGTATATAGCCTAAATGGTCTACAAGTATATGGATGAAATTGAGTATCTCATCCTGGTAACACCATTAAATGCGGCCTATTTCTTATGATATAATTGGACTGGTTAATTATATATGATATAATTGGCAAATGTATTAGATACATTATTTTGGAGAAAATTAGATATAAATATGATTTATAATAAGTAGAGGAGAAAATACTACAGTGGATATGTGATATCAAACTATAGGTTAAAAATATAATATGATTATATTTATTAATTAATTAGTTGGTTAATTATAAGATAATTATGCCAAATTTCACGTTCGGACGTGGGTAAGTGGGCAACATCGGTTATGTTAACCGATGGGTTAAAATGAAAAATATTTTCATTTTTGAATCGTTCAATCGATCTTCCGTGTTTCGCCCAAAAGATTTTGTGAAGCGCACGTTGGTGAAAGAAAACGATCGCTCGAAAGCCTATGCGATAGTTGCTTATTCGCCTAAACGATCCTCCACCTCACGCTAAACGGTTGCACACTCTCGCTTACACGATCGGATAGCTTCTTTAAACGAATGTATAGTGTGGCGATTTAACTAAATGATCGTATACCTTTTCCTAAATGATCATTCAGTAAATCCTATACGATCGTATAGCTCCTCCTAAACAATAAGCAGTCTACTATGCGATAGCGTTTTTTCCCCTCCCACTTGCTTATTGCCTACACGATTCGTGTTTTCTCCTTCCTCTACCAAATTCACCAAAGACCACCCTTTGGGTTTTCACTCCAAGAATACTCGGGGCTCTTTAGTGGTGGTGTCGTTCCTGTGGCGTTCGTGTTTGTGCGTTGTTCGTGCTACTGTCATTGACACTGCCGTTGGCCGTTGGTAGATTGTTTGGAGGGTTCCGCTGTTGTGACTGCCGAAGATTGAAGATTGACTTCAACTGGTATAGAACTCTTTTCCTTGTTATTTATCTTGTTCTAAGCATGCCAATAATTAAGTATTGTTTGCATAACTGTATGTATTGAATGTATAATATGTATTTCGGTCACGGTGAGATCGGAGCGATCCGAACGCGCTCATGGAACTCTTAGATATAAGATCCTTCAATTGGTATCAGAGTCAAGTTCTGATACTTCGATTTCATCTGTTGCAACAAAATGAGATTTACATTCATGGTGGGTGCATTTCTACACTGATTTAATATTAAATTTTGCTGTGGATGTGCAGATTAATGGATGTTTTCGGAATGATTAGCCTTGGTTTGATTTAGTTCCTTTTACATTTGTGATTATTTGTAAAGGCCCCTGCGTTTTTGGGCAGTAATAATCGTTATCGAGTATGTATTCAAAGTTTGTTTGAAGTTTTGAGTCGTTCGTCGAAGAAGAATATCTGTGCAAGCGTTGCATATGAGTGGTATGTGATCTGGGCAAGTGTTGCGGTTCTTCGAGGAAGGAGGCGATCTAGGGTTGATCGCATCGTGTAAAAGATATTCTACGCGATCGTTGTTGATCGCATCGTAAAGATGAAGGAGTATGCGATCGCTGATGAACACATCGGTTAAACGATGGGGAATGTGATCAAGAGTTGGTCGCATCGGGTTGACGATCGAGTACGTGATCGCTGAGTATCGTGTCATGTAGACGATGAGATGCCACGGATCACCTAACGAGCGGGCACGCTAGACGATTATTTAGGTTAGCAAGCTTCATCGTTAGTAACTGACTAAACGATGACTTAGTATTGCAAGGTAAATCATTTACCTGGTTGCACGCATCGTTTATACGATGAGACGCTCGCATATCATTTAAACGGTGCGCGCTAGAACGATCGTTTAGGTCAGCAAGCTTCATTGCTTAGTAACTGACTAAACGATCGCTTAGTAACGCAAGGTAAATCGTTTACCTGTCGTCGCACTACACGATCGTATAGACGATCAGGCTTCGCAGCCTCGTCGTCGTGTACGATATCATTTACTTATGCTCCTATCGTCTACTATGCGTTGCACGATCATCTACCTACTGGCGTTTACTACACGATGAAGACCTCCTGGCGGTTCAAGACCCAGTTCGCTTGTGAACCGGTTTGCTCGATGAAAAATGTAATAGATAGGATTTTTTCATTTCGGTTTTTGTAAAGGCTCATCCAGGTCCATTAATCCTTTATATATTACATGTAATGTATATTTTTTATATGTCATAGGGTATGCACACATAGTAAATTCCACCTTAGGTTATGCAATGGTCATGCATCATCTCTTTATTGTCATTGTTATAATTTAGAGAAGCATGATTTTAATTATGTAAGAGCATGCTCATGCATCATATAATATAAGAGTTACATTTATACATGCATAAAAAGCATTGATATGCATCATCCTTATATTATAATTGTTATAGTATAAGGGTGAATGATAACATGTTTGCTAAGTTGTTACACGTTATATATAAAAGTTATATATAGTAATGACCAGACATTGCATAAAGCATGACACATAGGTTAATTTATAAATGTTATAAACGTCTTGTTGTGCTCAATGGTTTTAGTTGTTTCTTTTTAAAAGTTAAAAAGAAATTAGAACTAAAAGAAATAAGGAAGACATACATGCTCACTTAGATTTAATTCATGGTTTTAAAGTGTGTAAAACTTGGATCACATAGACCTAAGATCACAGTTCTAATAGGATTAGTAACCCTAAGGATTTAATCTTTTAATCAGTTTAATAGGATTAAATTGGCTAATAAAAGGTTAAAATATAACAAATCTATCTATAAGGGACCTTTTGTCAAAGGCGCGTTTTGTCTAGACTGGGGTATTTAAGTTGACGGAAACGTAAGACCCCTACCTGAGAACTTACCTGGAAAGGTGAATTAGATAGATTTGATACATGCATGCAAGTTAAGGACAGTCCATTAAAGTGTTTAAATATGACTACTTGAACTTGTTCATATTTCATAAACAAATGTTGTTTATGAGCAGAGTTTAAAAAGATGACTTAGACTAAAATCAGTAGCCAGATTATCTAGGTTAATGAACCCCTAGGTAGAACATTCAGTGGGAGGTACTTGGGGCATAAGATGCTTCACTTAAACCTTTCACGTTTCTCTTAAATAGTCCACACCGTGAGATCTACCCTCGGCCTCGCGGCACATTTGGCGTGTCCCCCTAACGGATGGTGTTTGGGTAGGTCAATATGAAGGTGGATGGAGAGAGTGTTCATAGTAAGTGGGAGTGGGAAGTGCGACAGCATATCCCCTCGGTCTCCCTCGTTAGGTTGAATAACGTTATTGCACATCGCCTAGAGGCACCCTGAGAGTGTCGCCCTAAAGGATGGCAGTTTTGCGCGTTTCTTTATTTGATCTCTTTTAAGAGGGTAAGGTAACTTAGTCTCTTGTCCTAATCTGCTTCTTCCTTACGGTGGACTCATTAGGGTGAGACTCTAGCACCGAAAGCGAGGGGTTACACTTATGCGGAATAGTTAAATGTTAACGATTATGGACCGAAAAATGGTAGCTGTTAGGTTCAGTTCCAAGAGTTGGTTCTGCCTAATAGTTGAGAATGTCTCATCCCAGCGAAGGGGCAACTGATCACCCCATCGGTGGCGTTTGTCCTGCCTCACTGGGGCATCATTGAAAAATAGAAGTCTATAACTTAAGGTACTTGAAACTGTTTTGCAAAACTTATTGGTTTAAAAGTAGTTTAGCAAAATCTAATAAATTTTTGTTCGTATTTTCAGCAACATTTTCAAAATGGCAACAACCATGTTAGCATTGCTAAGCACCGAAAAACTTACTGGCTATAATTTCGCAACATGAAAACACATGATTATAACGATCCTGATCATCGAGGATCTCATGTTCGCTCTCACAGAGGCTTGTCCTCTTATTCCAGCTCTGAATGCCGGCCGAAATGTTCGGGAGGCATACAAGCGATGGACAAGGGCGAATGAAAAGGCTGGAGCTTACATCTTGGCAAGTCTTTTTAAAGTCTTGGCCAAGAAACATGAGCCTATGGTTTCAGCACATGAGATCATGGAGTTCCTACAGGGGATGTTTGGACAACCGTCTGCACAGCTTATGCATGAGGCTCTTAAATACATATTCAACTCCAAAATTGAAGAAGGAACCTCTGTTTGTGAGCATGTACTAAACATGATGGTCCACTTTAATGTGGTGATGTTGAATGGGTCTACCATTGATGAAGGCAGCCAGGTTAGCATAATCCTGCATTCTTTGTCAGAGAGCTTCCTGCAGTTTGTTAGCAATGTGATTCTTAACAAAGTGAAATAAAACCTTACAACTCTACTCAACAAGTTGCAGACATACCAATCTTTACTGAAAAGTAAGGAGAGGCAGAAGGGTGAGGCAAATGTTGCTTCATCCTTCAGGATGTTCCATAGAGGTTCGACCTCAAGAACGAAGTTTGCACCTTCTACTTCTAACTCTGCAAAGGGGAAGAAGAAGAAGGGTGGTAAGGGAAAAGGGAAGGCATCTGCTAACCCACCACCTGTTGCCCCAAGTAGGTGTCCATAAGTTGCTGAGAGAAAGTGTTTTCACTGCAACCAAGATGGACAGTGGAAGAGGAACTGTCCTCGGTATTTGAAAGAGAAGAAAGTAGCCAAGGCTAAGGCCAAGGCCAGTAAAGGTAAATTTGATTTACTTGTGCTTGAAACTTGTTTAGTGGAGAATGATGATTCTGCCTGGATAATTGATTCAGGCGCCACTAACCATGTTTGTTCTTCTTTTCAGGGGATTAGATCTTGGTGACAGCTGGAGGCTGGTGAGATGATGATGCGAGTAGGCATCGGGCACGTTGTCTTAGTTATGGCAGTGGGAGGACTTCAGTTAGCTTTACAGAATAGGTTTCTTATTTTAAATGATGTACATATTGTTCCTGAACTAAAGAGGAACCTCATTTCTGTAAAGTGTTTATTGCAATGTAAATATACTATCTCTTTTAATTTGGATAAAGCATTTATTCATAAAGATGGTGTTTTATTTGCACAACAAATCTGGAATCGAATTTATATGTGCTAAGGTCGTTAGCCATTAATTCCCTTCATAATACTAAAATGTTTAGAACTGTCGTAACTCAATCAAAATATTGACAAATTTCTCCAAAAGAAAATGCCCAACTTTGGCATCTTCGTTTAGTGAACATCAATCTCAATAGGATTGAGAGATTGGCGAAGAATGGACTTCTAAGTGAGTTAGAAGAAAATTCTTTACCAGTGTGTGAATCTTGCCTTAAGGGTAAGATGACTAGATGACCTTTTACTGAAAAAGGTTATAGAGTCAAGGAGCCTCTTGAGTTAGTACATTCTAAACTTTGTGGTCCTATGAATGTGCGAGCCCGAGGTGGCTATGAGTATTTTTATCAGTTTTACTGATGATTACTCAAGGTATGGGTATGTTTATCTTATACAACGAAAGTCTGAATACTTTGATCAGTTCAAAGAGTTCAAGGCTAAAGTTGAAAATGCATTAGATAGACGGATTAAAACACTTCAATCGGATCAAGGTGAAGAGTTTTTGGACATGGCATTCTAGGACTATTTGATAGAATATGGAATCGTTTCCCAACTCTCAGTGCCAGGTACACCTCAGTAGAATGGTGTAACGGAAATGAGATATAGGACCTTGTTAGACATGGTTCGCTTGATGATGAGTTATGCTTCCTTACCGGACTCGTTTTGGGGTTTCGCAGTGGAGACTACGGTGTACATACTCAACTGTGTTCCCTTCAAGAGTGTTGTAAGAACACCTCTGAAGTTGTGGAATAGGTGTAAAGCTAGTTTATGTCACTTCCGAATTTGGGGTTGCCCTGCACATGTGCTTGAGGCTAATCCCAAGCAGTTGGAACCACGGTCGATGTTATGCCTCTTTGTAGGCTACCCCAAAGGTACACGAGGGGTTTATTTTTATGATCCAACGGAAAATAGGGTGTTTGTTTCAACAAACGCTACTTTCCTTCATATAAGGGAGCACAGTCCACGAAGCAAAGTCGTGTTACGTGAGCTTTCCAATGAAACTATTGAAACTTCAACAAGAGTTGTTGAAGAGATTACTACATCAATAAGAGTTGTTAGTGGGAGTTCATCCAGTAGGTCGGTTCCACCTACAGAGTTGAGAGAACCTCGATGTAGTGGGAGGGTTTCGAACCCACCCGTTTGCTATCTGGGTTTAACGAAAATCCTTGCTAGAGTAGCAGATGGCGACGTTGAGGATCCGTTATTTTATAAGAAGGCAATGGAGGATGTTAACCGGGATGGATGGGTCAAGGCCATGGATCTTGAGATGGAGTCGATGTACTTCAACTCAGTATGGAATCTTGTAGATCAGCCTGATGGGGTTTGCCCTATAGGTTGTAAATGGATCTACAAGCGCAAACGGGGTGCTGATGGGAAGGTCCAGACCTTCAAGGCTTGACTTGTGGCAAAGGGTTATACCCAGGTAGAGGGAGTCGACTATGAGGAGACTTTC
Source organism: Benincasa hispida (assembly GCF_009727055.1). NCBI lineage: Eukaryota > Viridiplantae > Streptophyta > Magnoliopsida > Cucurbitales > Cucurbitaceae > Benincasa > Benincasa hispida. The sequence continues at coordinate 46,009,753 of NC_052352.1, forward strand.
TCGCCTATTGCCATGTTAAAGTTGATCTACATCCTCCTGTCTATTGCAACTTATTATAATTATGAGATCTGGAAAATGGACGTCAAGACGACCTATCTGAATGGAAATCTTGAGGAGACCATTTATATGGTGCAACCCGAGGGATTCATCGTCCAAGGTCAAGAGCAAAAGGTTTGCAAACTGAATCGGTCCATTTATGGATTGAAATAGGCGTCTTGATCTTGGAACATATGGTTTGATACTACGATCAATTCGTATGGCTTTGACCAAAATGTTGATGAACCTTGTGTCTACAAGAAGATCATCAAAGATTTAGTAGTCTTCTTAGTGTTGTACGTAGACGATGTCCTACTCATTGGGAATGATGTAGGTCTACTGACTGCAGTTAAGAACTGGCTAGCGACCCAATTCCAAATGAAAGATTTGAGAAAGGCTTACTTTGTTTTAGGTATATAGATCTTTCGGGATGATAAGAACAAAGTGCTAGCACTGTCTCAGACATCATACATTCACAAGATGTTGCTCAAGTACTCGATGCTGGACTCTAGGAGGGGCCTACTGCTGTTCAGGCATGGAGTCCTAAGATAGCTAAAGATGTTGAGGAAATGAGACAGATCAATCTAAGCCAAGCCATTTTAATATTGTTGACTCGTTTACGAAGTCTCTCACGGCTACAGTGTTTGAGGGTCACCTACGGAGATGGGTCTATAGGATTGCCCGCGGCTGGACTAGGGCAAGAGGAAGATTTTATTGTAGGGGTTTTATGCCCTAGTTTATTGTTTTGTACTAAGTTTTTTCTACACCCCACTTCGCTTTAGGACAAATGGGAGATTGTTGGGGTTAATGCCCTAAAGTCTCGTGTCATGTAGTTTGTAAACAGTATGTACGAACGCTTGTGTTGTTAATATATGATATTTACTTCACATCTTGAATTTTTGCTCGTTTACTTGTTTTATTTGCTTTACCACAAACCAATAAACATAAAATCCCTGGTTATCTGTATGTGACTCAAGCATGTATGTGGTGACATACAAGTGGATCATGTCTTGAGTGATAACCAAAATGGTCTGTAGTATATGAATAAATGAGAGAAACTTTATCCTGGTAACGCTACGGACGCGGCTCGCTTTGTGGAATGGTCACAAGTGTTGTGACTTGTCACAGATGGTCTGATCCTGATCATTCGTGTTAGGGACATGCGAGTGGGGGTGTCCTATACAAAGAGTTTGTATAAGACCTGACCATGAAGTGTTAATGTCTTGTTATATAATACCATTCATGAAAGAGACTTCACTTCACTAGGATGACCATAGGTAACGTGACCTCAATCCTGAGTGAGTTGGGAACTCCTGCCATTAAGAGCGATCCTTTGATTTGTATGGGTGCGAGTGGCCAGGTCACCGATTCAGACCTACCATTTTGGGGATTTGTCTGATTTGGGAGCTGGGAACTCAGCTACACATGATGGAATTCATTCCTTCCCCGAGGCAGGGGCAAGTAGATAGATAGCTCCCTTAAGGGCTGATTCTGGGGCTTGAACGATATGGCGCCACACACCTTCTCTTGGCCCGAGGGGTGTTCACACATAGTTTGACTATGTTGTATTGTTCATTGGAGAAATCAGTGGTACTTAAGGAGTGAGATGTAACTACAAGGGTAAAACGGTAATTTGGCACAACTATACTTACGAGCATCTGTGAAGGATCATCGTACTCATGATTGGTTATATCCGATGGACACATAAATATATCTGTGGTAAGAAGAGTTCAGTTGTTGGTCTTCAGTGGAATGCCTGACAATTAACGTTGGTGGATCTTGTGGCTAAAGAGTTTAGTCAGCTAGTCACGAACCGTTGTAGCTTTGAGCCACAGGTCCATTAGGTCCCCTGGATAGCTTGGATAAAGTCGAGAACCAGTGTTTGGGTTAATTTGAAATGTTCAAATTGACAAGAGAAAGCTTGATTATATATGATATAATTGAACTGGTTAATTATATATAATATAATTGGCTAAATGTATGAAATACATTATTTTAGAGGAAATTAGATATAAATATGATTTATATCAAGTAGAGGAGAAAATATTATAAATATGATTTATATCAAGTAGAGGAGAAAATACTATAGTAGATATGTGATATCAAACTATAGGTTAAAAATATAATATGATTATATTTATTAATTAATTAGTTGGTTAATTATAAGATAATTATGCCAAATTTCACGTTCGGACGTGGGTAAGTGGCCAACGTCGGTTATGGTAACCGATGGGTTAAAATGAAAAATATTTTCATTTTTGAATCGTTCAATCGTTCGTCTGTGATTCGCCCAAAATATTTTGTGAAGCGCGCTTTGGTGAAAGAAAACGATCGCTCGAGAGCCTATGCGATAGTCACTTCTCCGCCTAAACGATCGTCCACCTCGCACTAAACGGTCGCACACTCTCGCTTACATGATTGGATAGCTTCTCTAAATGATCATATAGTGTGCCGATTTAACTAAACAATCGTATACCTTTTCCTAAACGATCGTTTAGTAAATCCTACACGATCGTGTAGCTCCTCCTAAACGATAAGCAGTCTGCTATGCGATAGCATTTTTCCCTCCTACTTGCTTATTGCCTACACGATTCGTGTTTCCTCCTTCCTCTACCAAATTCAGCAAAGACCACCCTTTTGGTTTTCACTTTGAGAATACCTGGGGCTCTTTAGTGGTAGTGTTGTCCCTGCGGCATTCATATTTGTGCGTTGTTCGTGCTACTATCATTGACGCTGCCGCTGGCCGTTGGTAGATCGCTTGGAGAGTTCCGTTGCTGTGAGTGCCGAAGATTGAAGATTGTCTTCAACTGGTATGGAACTCTTTCCCTTGTTATTTACCTTGTTTGAAGCATGCCAATAATTAAGTTTTATTTGCATTACTGTATGTATTTAATGTATAATATGTATTTCGGTCACAGTGAGATTGGAGCGATCCGAATGCGCTCATGGAACTCATAGATATGAGATCCTTCATCACAAACATACAAACTAGTTATGTATTTCAGAAGAAATTACAGCATGCATTCATAAATAAATACAAAGGGAACGAGAGCTATACCTTTGAAGAACTCTTCTTCCACAAATCTCTCTCTCTTGTGAAGAATTGGACCAAAACCTCTTGTTGTCGCTACGATCCTCTAGCAAATCGTCTGGTCATGAACAAAATTCTCCACGAACAAATTTCTCCACGAACAAGTAACCTCTCGGACACCACCACTCAGTGACATTGGCATTCTCAGAGTGAGAATCCAAGAGGTGTGGGCTCTGTTGGATTTGGTAGAGGGAATGAGGAAACAACAATCGAACTCAATGACCAAGCAAGTGGAAGAAGGATACTTTCTATCATATAGATTGTGGTGCTTGATCGTTAAGTAAAGGTACACGATCGTTTAGAAAATCAGGTGTGATCGTTTACACAATTGTTTAGTGAAGCTCGCTTGCCACGCGATCGTTTAGTAAAAAGCTACATGATCGTTTAGATGATGGTGCGTGTACATGATCGTTTAGACAAACACTTGAAGCTGACATGTAGTCTCTCGTGAGCTAAACAATAAGCAATGTACTTAATGAAGTGATTCAACGTTTCTTTTCAAAAATGAAATCACTTTTCATTTCATCCTTTAGTTATGAAAAATGAATACAACCTCCCACTTTCACGCACGGTTAAAAGAGAAAACACTCACAATTATCTCATAATTTTTTTAATTATAAATAAATATAATAACTAACTTATCATATTATATTTATAACCTATAGTTTTATCACATCATATGTAACATTTAAACCATATCCTTTTCTCATTTACTTTATATAAATCATATTTATATCATTTTCCTCCAATTAATGTATCTTATACATCATGTACATCATGTCAACTATATCACATCTAATTGAACCAGTTTAATCATATCATATATAATCAAACTCCCTCTCGTCAATTTGAATACTTCAAACTGACCCAAAAACTAATTCTCAACTTGAATCAATTGAGCTATCAAGGGGACCTTATGGACCTGTAGCTTGAAGCTCCAACAGTACGTGAATAGCTGATTAAACTCTTTAGTCACGAGATCCACCATTTGTTAACTGCCGGGAACTCCACTAAAGATCGACAGTTGCACTTTTCTCACCATAGATATATTTTTTGTCGTCAGATATAACTAGTCAACAGTATGATAACCCTTCACAGATGCTCATAAGTACAGGTGGGCCAATTTACCATTTTACCCTTATAGTTACATTTAACTCTTTAAGTACCACTGATCCCTCTAATGAACAATATCTCATAGTCCTATTATGAGTGGACACCTCTCGGGCCATGAGAAGGTGTGTGGTGCCACATCGTTCAAGCCCCGGAATCAGCTCTAAAGGGAGAAATCTATCTACTTACCATTACTTCGGGGAAGGAGTGAATTCCTTGTGTAGCTAAGTTCCTAGCTCCCCAATCAAACGAATCCCCAAAGTGGTAGGTTTGAGTTGGCAATCTGGCTACTCACACCCATGCAAATCAAAGGATCACCCTTAAGGCAGGAGTTCCCAACTCACTCAGGATTAAGATCATGTTACTTATGGTCATCCTAGTGAAGTGAAGTCTCTGTCATGAGCGACGTTATATAATGAGACTAAACATTTCGTGGTCCGGTCTTATACAAACTCCTTTGTATAGGACACCCCCGCTCGCATGTCTCCATATGAATGATCAGGATCAGACCATCTATAGCACGTCACAATACTTGTAACTATCTACAAAGTGGGCTGCATCCGTAGTGTCACCAGGATAAGGTTTCCCTCCTATATCCATATACTACAGACCATGTTGGTTATCACTTAAGGCATGATCCACTTGTATGTCTCCACATACATGCTTAAGTTACAACAACAACCAGGGATCTTAGTTTATTGGTTTGTGGTAACTCTTACATTCATCAGATAATAGTGAAGAAAATATCTCATATTATTACATCACAAGCATTTTTTTCATACATGTGTTTACAAACTACAGGACCCTACGAGAGTTTAGGGCATCAACCCCAACAAGATCATCTTAATTGAGGAGTGTCCTCAAGTCCCAACCCTTGATGCAACAAGAAATGTTTGTGATGAATAAGAAATGTGGACGAAGGCTAATGATAAGGTCCAAGTCTACATTTTGACAAGCATACTTTATGCCTTAGCCAAAAGATTTGAGTGTATGGTCACTGCACATCAGATCATGCAATCAATGAAGAATTGTTTGGGCAAAAGTTCTCACAATTCAAGATAAATGGGGTTGATGATAATGAAAACAGTATTGACAGCTCCTTAGATAAACTCAAATCCATATTGAATGTCAATGGATAAATAGAAAAAGAAAATGTTATTAAATCTAGTGAAGTTAATCAATGAGGATTATCCTCTGAGTTGGAACTTGGAGTTTATGATATGGGTTATTAAGCAAAACCCACTACTCTCCAAGAAAGGAAGAACTCCAAAGAAAATAAATCTAATCTATTTTTCAAGGAGTCATGCTTAGTAAAGAATGATGATTCTACCTGAATAGTTGATTCATGACTATTAATCACGTATATTCTTCCTATCAGGTATTTAATTCCTAGAAACAATTAGTAGTTGGAGAGATGACTCTCAGAGTCAGTACTAGTGAGGTTATTTCAACTGTTGTTGTAGGCAGGCTTAAGTTATTGTCGGACAAGAAACAATATATGTTATTAGATAACGTATATGTAGTTCCTCATATCAAGAGGAAATTAATTTCTATTTCTTGTCTGACTGAACAAAAGTATTCCATATCATTCTCTGAAAATAGAGTGTTTATGGCCTTAATGGACAAAAGTATTCCATTTATGTAGTTTTTCATATCAAAAGGAAGCTTATGGCCTTAACTTTCCTATATTTGGGTAATTCTTGTACTTTATTTACCTTATTTTGTAAGACAATTGACCGCATGGTTGCAAGGATGAAGAATAAAGCAAAAAAGGAAGGAAAAACTGGGAGTCAAATGCACCGTATCGAGTTGAGATGACAAAGAACGATTCTGCCCTGTTTCAGTGTTGCAACGCTCTTCTCAAGCCTAAGTCCAACGCACATTTGACGCTGGAAGGCAGTAGCTTTGTGTGCATGGCAATGTTGGAATGCTGCCCCGAGTGTCACAACACTCTAGAGTTAGATCATCGTAGAGACAAAGTACTTAGCGTTGCGATGCTATGAAGACTGACGGAAGGCCAGCACCGTGCACGTGTAACCCAGCGTCAGGGGGAGCACTGTGACGCCTCCTTAAAACTCTCCAACTTGCACCGCAGCGTTACAACGCTATTTCTAAGCGTTGCGACGCTGCGGGAAGCCTATAAATAGAACGTTCGAGTCCAGCCTTCAGGACACACTCTCAATACAATTCATAATAGATTAAAATTCACGAGTTAGACAGGTTTTGGGCGTCACTAAAGTTGAATTGTTGAGAAATTTTTGCCATAGTAAGCATTGATTCTCTTTCGATCATTGTAATTCTGATATTCCTTTTACAGGCTATGTAATTATCTAGGTATAGTTTGTATGTCTTGATTCTTGAAGGTTTACTAGTTAAATTTAATCAATTGTTGTGAATCCTTTGGGTGGATTCGTTTTGATATTAATATAGTTTCTTTGAATTTTTCTAACAAATTAATTTATTAAAATTTTTGTATGCAAAATCATTCTAGCTTATGCATTATTGATTGATTAAGTTGCATGTATTAGGATCACATGTTTAGAGTCTAAACGTTTTCTAGCCAAACTCATGTATGCCCTAGTATAATCTTTCCTAATAAATCATTCTATAAGATATGGCTTTTTTGGCTTGTAGTATGTCTCAACAATTGAACCCTTTCTTAATGTTTTTCAGTTTTAACATGTATGTCGCTAAGAAGGAAAAGTTTTTAACTGAATTAGTGCTCGTTTGGTTTTTTTTTTATCAAAATTGGCTAATTGGGCAATTAGAATTTCTAATAGGTTGAGGGGTTCACAAGATTGGTAAAATTAACTAGTGCCTAATAATAGAAAACAAAAGGCATACAAACTAATCTTACAATTTTTCCACCAATTTGATTCAACCATTTTCTGTGCTACTGTTTTTCTCTGTTTTTTTGTCGATTTACTTTACAAAAACATAAATCCATTAGAACCCCTTTTCAGGTGGAATTCATAAATTATCCTAGCTGATTCAATAGTCTCTTTGTTGTTCAACCCCGTTCTTACCAATTTAATGCATTTGTAGTAAAAGTCTTGGATCGGTGAAAATAAATTACCTTTGCTTGGGCCGGGGGCTGTTACAACATTAGCAATCCCAGATTCCGACCAAGGGTTGATTCTGGGGCTTGAACAATGTGGCCATACCCTCTCTTGACTCGATAGAGATTTGGTCATAGTTGGACTATGATTTATTGTTCACTAGAGGTATCAGTGGTACTTAACATGTTAGATATAACAATAGGGACAAAACGGTAATTTTGGTCTAGTTGCACTTACGAGCAATTTGTGAAGTGTCACCACACTGTTGTCTAGTTATATTCAATGGACACAGAAATATATCTGTAGTGTGAAGAGTGCAACTATCGGTCTTTAGTAGAGTGATCGATAGTTAATGGATGTTAGATAATTTAATTAAAGAGTTTAATTAATTATCCAAGTATCATTGGAGCTTCATTCTATAGGTCCATAAGGCCCCCTCTGTAGTTCATTAGGGATTATTGAGAAAGAATTATGGATTAATTTGAATTGTTCAAATTAATTGAGGGAATTAATTATATATGATATAATAATTAAATTAATTATATATGATGTAATTAATATAATGTATTTGATACATTATAACATAAAGTTTTCTTTGAGAGGAATTAAATATTTGAATATGATTCAAATATTGATTATACGGATAAGATTCATATAATTGAATTTAGTATAAATGTTATTTATATTAAATATCATGCATTCTTGAGCAAAAATAAAACTATAGGTTATATTGTATTTGATACAATATAAAATCTATAGGTTATGTATTAAATTTGATATATGTTCGGACTCCTAGACTAGTGTGTCGTGAGCGCCCCCGACCCGAGCAAAGATAATTCATTTTCACCGATGCAAGACTTAAACCACAAATGTAGCAAAGTGATAAGATCGGGATCGAATCCACAGGGAGACTGTTAAATTAGCTTAGATCAATTAATGAATTCCAAGTAAAAATTGGAATTTTGATGATTTTGATTTTTTTAACAAAATAAATTAAAGACCAAACAAACAAGAATAAATAAAGGTAAGAACAGAAAAGATGATTGAATTAAATTAATGAAAAATATTGGGATTAGTTTTCATGTTTTTTATTTTCTATCATTAGTTACTAGTTAATTTCTCCAATTATGTGAATCCCTTAACCTATTAGAAATTCTAATAGCCCAATTAGTCAATTTTGATAACAATCTAAATTAGCCCTAAATCAGTTTAAAATTTTTCCTCCTCAGCGACATATGAGTTAAAACTGAAAAGAATTAAGTAAATGGTTCAATTGTCGAGACACACTACAAACCGGACAACCACATCTTATAGCACGATTTATTTTGGAAGATTATACTAGGGCATGCATAAATTTGGCCAGAAAAACTCTAGACCCTAAACATGTGATCCAAATACGTGCAACCTAATCACTCAATTATGCACAGGCTAGAATGATTTTGCATGCAAGAAATTTAATAAATTAGTTTGTCAGAAAAAATCATCAAATTTCTATTATTAATAAATCAAATCCACCCAAAGGATTCACAACAATTGACAAATTAAATAGTAACTTCAAGAATTAAGGCATACAAACTATACCAACAAAGGTACCTAGCCTCTAAAAGGCACATTACAATGATCCGATGAATGAGTCGAGGTTGATTTCGATGAGGATCAATTGGGAATTTGGCTTCAATGGCTTTTAGGTTGAAATAAACTCTCAGCATTCGCCTTTTTTTGGAAGACGAAAATGTTTGGCGGTTGTGACTCTTAATTTTCTGCTTGTCTTTTATTACTGGAGATCAACGTTCTATTTATAGGTTTCTCGCTACATTGCAACGCTGCGAAATAGCATTGCAACGCTTCCTTGTGCCACACGGTCATCAATTTTCCATCAACTGTCGTAGTGTTGCAACGCTTAAAAGGGGCATTGCAACGCCGAACGCACTGCCTTACCTTGTTGAGGGTCAAGCGTCGAGGTACATTGTAACACTGGCGTTGATTTAACTCCGGAATGTCATGATGCTTGGGGAACCATTGCAACGCTGCCTTGCATTTGATGTTACTACCTTCCAGCGTCGAGTGAGCGTTGGACCAATGCTTGATAAGAGTGTTGCAACTCTGAGTGTTCTGCCAGATACTCGAGACTCGCTGCTTGCTACTTGATACTCGTTGCTCGCTTCCTTGGTGCTCAATACTTGTTTTCTTAGTGGAATTTGAATTGATAGAACTCGACGGTTGTCTATACTCGATGGTAATTTGGTTGTCTCAATTCCTTTGAAGCTCAGACGCTTAAATCATCTCTTAATTGCTTCAATTTAACCTCGTTTGGCTCCAAATCAGCAATTCCACATCATGATTGCTTAGTACATACAAAATAGCAAAATAAACATGTAAAATTCGATAACGAGCCAAATTTAAGCTATGAATAATAGCTCTTTTTGAGAGCTAACAATATAACATATAGTATATACATATATAATAAGTTAGTTATATATATATATATATAAAATGATTAATTAAATTAAATTATTTTAATTTTAATTTAATTAAAGGGAGGGAACTACAACTCCCTCCCCTTAATTCTCTCTTAACCAGAATGTGAGGAGTTCAGTTTCTTGTTGAACTCTCAATATTCTTCTTCCTCTCGATTGACAGAGAACTCTCTCTATTTTTTTTTCTCGTTGCATTCACAGAGAAGAAAATAGTTTTGTTGGGTTGTATGTTCTAAAACTCGCAGTTTGTAAAGTTAAACATATTCTATTATCAATAAAAGATGTTATTCACATTTATTCAATAAAACTGTTGTTGAATATGTAAATTGCACTTGTAAAGATTAAATCCAATAAACTAAGATCCATGACTATTACATGAATATTTGAACTTTGTGTAGAGACATAAAGATGGATCAAGTTTGAGTAAATAGCCAAAACGGTCTATATATATGAGTAAGGTTAGGTACCTTATTCTGGTAACACTATGGGATACGACCCACTTTGTAGATAGCACAGACAATGTGATCCTAAATCGTTCATGAGGATACTTGAGAAGTGGGGATATCCTTTACAATGAGTTTGCATAAGATTGGACCAAGAAATAAGTCACTCTTACTTTATAACGTTGTTTATTGTTTAAGATTGACTGTTTTGAATAGGTGACCTAGGTAACTCGAACTTAATCCTAAGCAAACTATGAACTTTTGTTTCTTTGGGATTATTTTTAGATTTTCATTGGTGAGGGTTGGCTCAACAGTTCCGGCTCATAAGCTTCCCATTTCAGGGGTAAGACAGGTTAGATAGTTGGGGACAAAGGATGAAATACGAAATTTACACCTACCCAAATTAAGGATATGAGAAAGGTTGTTCTCTTAAGTATTGAATCCAGGACTTGAACAAGGGGCCCTACCCTCTCATTGGCTCGAGAAGGATTTGGTTTAGTGATTGGATCACGAACCAATTGTTCATGAGAGGATTAGTGAAAGTTAAGAAACAAAATTTGATTTTGGGGGTAAAACAACATCTGATACAACCATTATTATGAACAACCTATGAAAGGTCGACTTACTGATTATGGTTAAATCATAGGGACAAAAATACATCTACAGGGAGGAGAGTGCAAGTGTCAAGTTATAGTGGTGTGAGTCGGTAGTTAACGCACGTTGATTAATTCGATCTAAAGAGGCCAGCCAATTAATCTCAAATCGTTAGAGCTCATGATATGTAGGTTCATAAAGTCCATCTACTAGCTCGTAAAACATTAACACCTTGGATCAGTGAATTGAGTGATTTTGAAATGTTCAAAATCAAAATTAAGATTTTTAATTTGAGATATTCAAATTGAACTTAGGGTTTTCAATTTGAAGTATTCAAATTTCCAATTAGGGTTTGAATTTGAATTATTCAATTTCAAATTAGGGTTTGGATAAGTATATTTGATATTATTAACATTTAATTTCAATAATTTAAACAAAATTGGAGAGTTTAAAATATTTAAATGGTGATTTAAATATTAATTACATGAATAGGATTCATGTATGTATTAGATGTTTGATTAATTTAATATTTGATATTAAATTATTATTTAATTATTTAAATTTGTTTAATTAATTAACATCAAATTCATTTTTCAAATTTTAATTCAATTGTAGAAACTTATTTTGAAATTAATTTAATTTTGAATTAAATCAAAAACAAAATTGAACAATCAAATTTGTTAGTGGAAATTTCCAAGTTTTTAAAATTTTGATAGATTTCAACATTTCAACGCCTAATTACTACACCTAGCCCTCTTCCAAATGCAAATTGAAGTGGCATTCAGCATTATCCTTCAATGGTTGCATGTATCAATTGCATAAAAGCTTCCAATTTATCACATTGAGTGGAGGAATGCTGGAATTTCTTGAAATTCTACGGATTTCGATCTATCGCTCAAACCCTCTCCTATTCCCTCTTCATTTCACTTGAATACTAAGTTCCACAACTCAAATCCAAGGCCGATGATAGTAGAGAAGATACTCTTGGTGGTCTACTCTTGATTTTATGCTCAAATTTGTGGAGCACAACTCAGATTTGAGGATTCTACAAAGGTAAATGTTCTGGAAACCCTTTTGATTGAAAAACTGTTTTGCATGCTTTTAGAACTCAAACTAAGTGTAATTAGAGTGCTGATTGATTCTATTTACTTCCGGTTCATATTTCTACATTCCATTAGTTTTCTTCTTTCTCACAAAATCCTCTCCTCCCTCTTCCAAAAAGAAGCAGAGCCACTATTCGCTACTCCTACTCAATTCTTAATCCGAAGAGAATACATGATGTTCTGTTTGTGGTGGTGGCCATTTGGGATTTTTTTTTTTTTTTTTTTGATCAAGATCCAAAACAAATGGTTCATGATCCAAATCAATTTTTCTTGTTTTGTATAATTGGGATTCTAAGAAAAAAAATTGAAAATTGGGATCGATCCCCACGTTTTCGCTGCGAACCTTCATAGTTCCTTCANTTTTTGATGATCAAGATCTAGAACAAGGGGTTCGTTATCCAGATCAAGGGAATTCGTGAAGGCTTTTTGGCTTCAATGGTATGTTCTATTTTCTTCTTCTTCCTTCTTGAATTAAGCATGCTGTAACTTTCTTTTAATGCATAATCTTTTTCTTGTTTTGTATAATTGGGATTCTAAGAAAAAAAATTGAAAATTGGGATCGATCCCCACGTTTTCGCTGCGAACCTTCATAGTTCCTTCATTATGTTAGTGTGTCTCGAGCAGTCTAACAGGATTTTGTTGACATGTGCACATTCGGCGAGCTATATTAGGTACTGGGATTGTTTCCTCTCACTTGCGTCTTTGGTTGGATTGGACTATTTGGAAAACACATGATCATGCCAGTATTATCTCAACTATTAGGTTGTGGTGGTTATGTCTTATTTCTTGACATTGTTTATGATTGTTGCTTGTGAAATTATTTCAAGATGAATTACTATAAGAAAAAGATAGTTTCTTTAAAGCCTTACCACTCACTGAGCTTCTAGGTCACGTTTTCTAATGTTTTCTTCCCCCGTCCCCCCCAGGTTGTGAAAGATGACTAGAAGTACCACTCGATGTTAGGATCTACAACTCTATAGGAAATTAATAGGCTTCAGAAAGAATCACAAATGGGTAGACATAGTTGTGTTATATGAATATCTAATATATAGGGGTGAGTGGACAGTAGATATCACAAAAGGGTGGTGTCTTTCATTTTCACACCTCCTTTCGGGCTTAAGGAGTAAGAATGGGAGAAGGTGTGATAAATTGGTATCAGAGCAAGAGTTCCTAGAGGAATCTGGAAATTTGAAATTGGGCAAGGCCTATAGAAGGCTTTGGGAAAAAAGGATACAGAAAACCTCGGAAATGATAGAAAAAATTAATCTAGGACTTGTAAGGAATAACACAATGAGTGGAATTATATAAGGTCACCTAAGGATAGTTCGGGATAAAGTAAAGTTAAAATATAATGCATAACACTTAACTGACTTTCGTTGTAGGAAACATGTACCTGAGTGGCAGACCCTGGTTCCAGCAAAAACCCAGAACACGTGATGCAACCTTTAATCTTGAAAAAAAAAATAATCTTTACTTGGACATTGATATGGGATATTAGATCATAAATCCAGGAGTAAACACACCAGGAGCCAATAAAGAACCTAGATGTCCAAAGTGTGGAAAAAACCATAAGAATCCTTGCTTGCTAGGAATAGGTATATGTTTTGGGTGTGGTCGACAAGGCCACATTAGGAAAAATTGTTTATATTTTCAGAGGTAAACGAAGAAGAAACAAGAACAAGGTCTGAGAGAGAACCAATTATAACCAACTACAGCTGTAAGTAGTGGAAACAAAAGAGTTATGTCAGAGGCGACGACTGATAGAGATACAAAAAGAACTCACACAACAGAAAGTTTTGGACCATCAGTAGCCTTTCTTAGACACTCTGAAATCGACGCCCTTCCTAGAATAATCATTGAGTTTGACAGAAAATCTCCATGTTACATTTGTGTCGGAGATTCTCGAAAATATTTCCTCTTTTGTCAACAAACAGGACATGTTCACAGAAAATGTCCTTGCAAGCAAGAAGAGCAAATCGGAATGACTACTAAAGCGGTTGTCTTTAAAAGACTATCCATTAGAGATTAGGAAGATGAAATTCATGAAAAGAAAGAACTTCAAAAAAGACAAAGAAAACTGTTTAAACCTGTTGTAAATAAGATTGTGTTGTAAATAACCTGTGAAACTACCTTGTGAATAAATAATAGGAACTTTGTGTAACTTATTGTTCATTAGGTAGTAAATGAAGTAAGATTTGTATTATTAACCATTATTTAAATACCTTGTAGACAACCATGCTTAGAAGCGACAAACATCGAAATCCACCCAACGTCAGTAGATCCAATGAGGAGAGTGAGGGATAGTCTAGTCATCCATAAGAGAGGGTCAGATAGAAAGAACAATTTTTAGATAAGTTCGCCCACCAACTATAAAAAATCTTGGGAACCATACAACTTGATCTAGAAAATAAGCATGGAATATAGTGCTTAAGATCATTGGGAGCTACCATATTTGAAGGGACCACCGACCCCGTTGATGCTGAAGTGTGCATCGCTCAACTAGATAAAATTGTTCAGGGCAATGCGATGTCCTGAAGATGAAAACGTAGATCTTGCAACTTTTCTATTACAGAAAAGGGCGGAGGACTGGTGGAGAGTAGTTTAAAATAAAAAAAAGGGAAAGAAGTGAACCCACCTTGGAGGAGTTTTGAGAAAGTTTTTATGACAAATTTTATCCTCGATCATTCCTTGACGCAAAATGGAATGAATTCCTACAATTCGTCCAGGGTAGTATGACGATAGTAGAATACGAACTGAAATACTCTGAACTCTTGATGTATTCCTTGAACATCATCAAGGACGAAAGTGAACTGTGTTGGCTTTTTGACCCTTAATCTCAAATTAATTAATTTTAATTAATTAATCAATGTTTTGATGATAACAAACTCAATTTTTAATTATTGAAAATTTTAGTGTTTTAATATGTCCATAACGTAGAACTCAGAACAACAATTCCAACACCTCTTGAATCACTCAAATTGGAGCTAAAACGAAGACGATATGACCGAAACAAGTCTATAGAGAAAATACTGTGGTGGATGACGTGGAATAACCAGACCATTTGTATGTAGACTTGTGGCAGCATATTGGTTGAATGGTGGATCATTAAGAGATTAACATATGATGGACTTTTGATTTTTGGATTGATTTAAAAGAAATTTAAAAAGAAAAGAAATTTAATATTATTTTATGTTTGTGTCTAACGACTAGTTTTTTACACATGGTATGTTTTTTTTGGATTGACTTTAAAAAGAATGAATTTAAAAAGAAAATGAATTAAAAGGAAAAAGAATTTAATATTATTTTATGTTTGTGTCTAACGGCTAGTTTTTGACACATGATATGTTTTTTTTATTTTTTTGGATTAATTTAAAAAAAAAGGAATTTCAAAAGAAAAGGAATTTAATATTATATTTTGTTTGTATCTAACGACTAGTTTAGTTTAAAATCTCCACCATTGATTTTTCTTTTCCAAATCTAATGATCCAATTTAAATTCAATTTTTTTCCTTTCCATCTCTATATAAACCATCTTCCTCTCCAAATTTTGTACTAAAAAATTTTACATTTCATAATCCTCCAAAACTCAAAAGTTCCCATTGTTGTTCTCTCTAAGCTCCCATTTTTTTTTATTTCATCTTATTCTTGAGAGAGTGTTATTGTATTGTGAGGATAAATTTGTTGAGTGCTTAAACTTGTAAATCCACTCTAGTGAGAGTTGTATTTTGTTCTTCAAAAATTCCAACATTTGTAACGGTTTGATCCTAAACCGTGGAAAGGATCGGGTTTGCTCTTAAACCCGTAAAAAGAGCAGTGGTGTAACGGTTGGGCTCTAATCTGTAGAAAGAGTCGGAAATATTTTATTTAAAAGTTGGAGAGGAAGATGGTTTATATAGAAATGAGTGGGGTAGGTCGAGTTTGACCGAACTACTATAAAAATTACGGTATCTTCTTCTCTAACTATTTCCTTTTTATTTTTGCAATTAATTTAAGCAATTTATTGTATGTTTTAGTTTGTTCTTATTTATTTGCTAAAATTTGATAGAATTAAATTATCAAACTTTTTGTCATCTTATTTGTTGCATAAATTGAATTTTTCTTATTATTTATAAAAAGTGTATTAATTAGTTTAATTGGGTTAATTTAAAAAAATAATAATTAAACTCTATTCACCCCCTCTAAAGTTGCCATATCGATGCAACAATTGGCATCAAAGCGGGTTGCTCTTCTTGAAATATTTATTTCTTGATAAACTTAATTGTTTTTTAGCTATGGCAACTTTAGGTTTTATCCCTTTTACCGATAGTCAATCTATTACAAAGCCTCCTTTCTTTAATGATACTAATTATAGTTATTGAAAAAATAGAATGAGATTTTTCTTGCTTTCTATTGGTTATGATTTATGGGATATTGTTGAGAAAGGTTTTAAAATTCCAACAAAAGATGTTGATGGTGTTAGCAATATAAAACTTAAGGAAGAATGGTCAATAAATGAAAAGAAAACATGCTCTTTAAATGCCAAAGCTATTAATTGCTTATTTTGTGCTTTGAATGAAGTTGAGTATAATAGAGTGTCTATTTGTAAAACCGCTAAAGAGATATGGGATAAATTAGAAATTACTCATGAAGGAACTAGTCAAGTAAAAGAAACAAAGATTGACATGTTAGTTCATCAATATGAAATATTTAAATTGATGAAAATGAAGCTATTTCTGATATGTTTATTAGATTTACTAACATTGTCAATGCTTTAGAAGGACTTGGGAAAAAGTACTCAAATCTTGAGAAGATAAAGAAGCTATTGTGGTCTTTGCCTAAGCAATGGGAGCCTAAAGTCACCGCCATTCAAGAGCAAAGGACTCAAATTCTCTCTCCATTGATGAACTCATGGCTCATTGTTGACGCATGAGATAAAAGATCAAGAAAAACATGGAGATGAGAAGAAAAAGAAAGAAAAGAGTAGCTTTAAAGACCAATCTCTTTAGAAGTGTCTCCCAAGATGAAGATGATCTTGATGAAGATGATGTTGCCTATCTTTCATGTAAGTATACGAACTTCATCAAGAGAAAGAAGCAATTCAAGAAGCATCTCTCAACCAAAAAGAGTCAAAAGGTGAAAAGAGCAAAAATGATGAGGTAATATGCTATGAATGAAAGAAGTTGGGTCATGTTAGAACCGATTGCCCTCTTCTCAAATTATCCATGAAATCCAAGAAGAAAGCAATGAAAGTTACTTGGGATGTAGTGATGAAAGCGAAAGTGGAAGTGATAATGAAGAAGTGGGCCCAATTTTTGCTTCATGGCTCATAGATGACAAGAGGGATGAACAAAATGATGAGGTAACTCTAGAACCTCTTTCTTATAATGAATTGTTTGAAAGCTTCTTGAAAATATGCAAAATGATTTAGAAAAATTAGTTCTAAGTATGTTTGTGCTTAAAAAGAAATACAATGTTTTATCTAGTAAAAATAAGTCTTTACTTGAGAAATTGCTTGCTTTAAAAGAGAATGAGCATGATGCTATGCATATTTGATGAATATTGAATATCTTTGTGACAAGCATGCTTTTTGATTGTGATGAGAAAAATGCCTTGCTTGACAAAGTTAAATTTCTTGAGCATGATAGTTGTGAAAAAGATAATTTGATTAAATTACTCAAAGAAAAGGAATTTATTTTTTTGATAAGAACTTGATATGGCTAAGAATCTATTAAAAAGTTGACAATAGAGTGCTCAAGATTAGATAGATAATTGAAGTAGGCAAGCCTTTTTGTGTATAAAAGAGGTTTATAGGCTATAATGATGAATGTTCTACTCCTTTCAAGTTTCTAAAACTATCTTGTATTAAAGCATCTCATATATGCCTAAGTCTTAATATGCCTAAGGTTGTGTCTAAACGTGTTAAATCTAACTTTGTGCCTATATGTCGATTATGTGGGTGTTGAAGGCCATTATTAGACGCTAAGTGTTTTAAATTGGGAAATATGCTCATACTACTTCTCCAAAAGAGAATTTATCTCAAAGGGCAAAGTTTCACAAGTGCTTCCAAGGAATAAAATTTCTCTAAGGAAAGTAGAGTGCAATAAATGTTGTTGTAAGAGATAGAATCTTTGCCTAATGCTCTGTTTTCGTTTTCTCAATGTTGGAAAGTTTGGACATACAAACTTATTCTTGTTACTTGTCTGCTAAATCCAATGCTTATTTAAATTGTCTATTGTGCAAATGATAATGGATTTCCCAAGTTTGTCAATTTGCTAAACCATTCGTAGGACCCAAACAATGTGTGGTACACAACAAAAATCAAACTTGCAACATTTGTGTTTGTAGGTTTGTTTGAAAGTGCTCTAAGAAAAAACAAGTGGTACTGGATAGTGGGTTGCTCGGAGGCAACATTGATGGGAGACCCATCCAAGTTTGTCTCTCTCCAAAAAGGATGGAGGTCTTGTAATCTTTTGGTGACAACAAGAAAGGTAAAATAATTGGTAAGGTAGTATAGGTAATGGAATCTTTTCTATTTTAATTGAAAATGTATTTGGTTGATGGTTTGAAGATGATTTACTTAGTATTAGTCAATTGTGTGATAAAGGTTTTAGAGTTGTGTTTGATAAAAAAGAATTGGCATCATTGAAAATGCTAGTGATAAAAAAGTTATATTGTTGGAAATAGAGATGAAAATGTTATACTATTGATTTGAATTATTGTCCTATTAATGATAAATGTTTATCGGCTTTGCATAATGATTCTTGGTTATGCATAGAAGACTAGGACATGCTAGCATGCACTTAATTTCAAATATTTCCAAGAATTCTTTGGTTAGAGTTCTTCCAATTTAAATTTGAAAAAGACAATTTTGTGATGTTTGTCAAATGGGTAAGCAAACTAAGTCCTCTTTTAAATCTAAAAATATGATGTCTACAACTAGACCCCTTCAACTATTACACATGGACTTATTTGGCCCTTCTAGAATTGCTAGTTTTGGAGGGAACTATTATGCCTTTGTGATAGTTTGATGATTTCTCAAGATTTACTTGGGTTTTGATGCTAAAACATAAGGATGATGCTTTGAAAAGCTTTTTCTAGTTTTGCAAAAAGAGTTCAAAATGAAAAAGGTTTTTTGATTTCTAAAATTAGGAGTGATCATGGAGGAGAATTTGATAGCAATGCTTTTGAAACTTTTTGGGAAGAAAATCCATAATTTCTCCACTCCAAGAACTCGTCCAACAAAACAGTGTAGTTGAAAGAAAAAATCGTACTTTGCAAGAATTTACTAGATCAATGTTGCATGAGTATGGTTTACCTACATACTTTTGGGCGGAAGCCGTTAACACCGCTTGTTATATTTTAAATAAAGTTTTAGTTAGACCTTCTTTGGATAAAACTCCTTATGAACTTTGGCATAACAAAAATTCCAAAATATTGGGTATTTCAAAGTTTTTGGTTGCAAATGTTTTATTTTTGAATAACAAAGAAAAACTTGGAAAATTTGATTCTAAGACGGATGTTTGTATTTTCCTTGGCTATTCCTCTACTAGTAAAGCTTATAGAGTTTTTCAATAAAAGAACTTTAGTAATTGAGGAATCTATGCGTGTAGTATTTGATGAATCTTGCAATGTTATTCTAATGAGCGATGTTTTAGAAGGAAATTTTGGAGATTTACTTGTTAGTGACAAAGGCAAGGAAATTGTTTCAAGTAAGCAAGAGGTGAGCTTAATCGAAAAAAAAACAAAGTTGGTTCTTATTCCATGCCTAAAGAGTGGAGGTATGCTCCTTCCCATCCAAAGAATTAATTCTTGGTGATCCCGAACAAGGTGTGAAAACTCGTTCATCTCTTAATATGTTTAATAATCTTGCTTTTTTTTCTCAAATTGAACCAAAAAGTTTTAAAGATGCCGAAAATAATGAATTTTGGATTTTAGCTATGCAAGAAGAATTAAATCAATTTGAAAGGAATAAAGTTGGAATTAGTCCCTAGGCCCTCTCATGCTTCTATAATTGGAACTAAATGGGTCTTTAGAAACAAAATGGATGAAAATGGAAATATCATTAGAAATAAAGCTAGACTTGTAGCTCAAAGTTATTGTCAAGAGGAAGGAATAGATATGAAGAAACTTTTGCACCCATTGCTAGATTAGAAGCTATTAGAATGTTGCTTGCTTTTGCTTCTTATAAGAATTTCATTTTGTATGAAATGGATGTGAAAAGTGCATTTTTAAATAGTTATATCATGGAGGAAGTTTATGTAGAACAACCTCCGGGGTTTGAAAGTTTTGATTTTCCTAATCATGTCTATAAGTTGAAAAAGACCCTTTATGACTTAAAACAAGCTCCAAGAGCTTGGTATGATAGACTTAGTAATTTCTTGGTTGAGAATGGATTTAAAATGGGTAAAATTGATATTACTCTTTTTATTAAGACCAAAGAAAATGATATGCTTTTAATACAAATATGTGTGGATGATATTATTTTGGTTCTACTAATCCATCTTTGTGTGAAGAATTTTCTAAGTGTATGCATAGTGAATTTGAGATGAGTATGATGGGAGAACTTAGCTTCTTCCTTGGACTCCAAATCAAACAACTCAAGGATGGTATTTTCACAAGCCAAGAAAAATATACAAGGGATTTGCTCAAAAGGTTCAAATTCAATGAAGGTAAAATTGCAAAAACTCCTATTGAGCACATCCACTAAGCTTGACAAGGATGAAAAAGGTAAGTGTGTGGATATAAAAACTTATAGAGGTATGATTGGATCTTTACTTCATTTAACCGCTAGTAGACCTGATATTATGTTTAGTGTATGTCTTTGTGCTAGATTTCAATCTTGTCCTAAGGAATCACATTTACATGCCGTGAAAAGAATTTTTAAATATTTGCTTGGTACTATTGATTTAGGCTTATGATATCCTAGAAATGTTGAATTTTTTGGTAGGATATTCCGATGCGAATTTTGCGGGTTTTCTTGACCGTAAGAGTACTAGTGGGACTTGTCAATTTCTTGGTAGTTCCTTAGTTCCTTGGTTTAGTAAAAAGCAAAATTCGGTTGCCTTATCCACTACCGAAGCGGAATATATTGCAGTTACTAGTTGTTGTGCTCAAATTCTTTGGATGAAACAAAATCTTTGTGATTTTGGATTAAAGTTTGATAATGTGCCTATATTTTGTGATAATACTAGTGCTATTAATTTGACTAAAAATCCTATACATCATTCTAGGACTAAGCATATTGATATTAAGCATCACTTTATTAGAGAGCATGTGCAAAATGATAATATTACTCTTGAATTTGTAGGATCTAATAATGAATTAGCGGATATTTTTACCAAGCCTTTGAATGAAGAAAACTTTTACAAAAATAGGCTTGAGCTCGGTATTATTCGTTGTGATGCCTCCTGATTTTATAATTTTACTTGTTAAATCTTTTGGAAGGCATTTTGATAGGGGAGATATGGAAAGCATGTGTTAATATTCTTAGGGGGAGTTGTGCTAAATTTATGTTCATGATTTTAAGGGAAACATTCATGTAGTTTTAAATTTTTCATAATTATTCTTTTTGATGATTCAAAAGGGGGAGAAGTTTAAGAAAAATATACTATAAATTTGTTATGATTTTGATTGTATTAATTAGGGGGAGAATTTATTTTTCTTTGAGTGAATTTCAAGAATGATCTTTATGGTGATATGTTAAATTTTATTATGTGCTACATATGGTTTACATGTATTTCAAGCTATTTTTCTTGAATGGTTTGTCATCATCAAAAAGGGGAGATTGTTGGCTTTTTGGCCCTTAATCTCAAATTAATTAATTAATCAATGTTTTAATTTCTGAAAATTTTAGTGTTTTAATATGTCCATAGCGTAGAGCTCGGAACAACGATTTCAACACCTCTTCAATCACTGAAATCGGAGATAAAATGAAGACAATATGACCGAAACAAGTCTATAGAGAAAATACCGTGGTGGATGACGTGGCATAACAAGACCATTTGCATGTAGACTTGTGGCAGCATATTGGTTGAATGGTAGATCATTAAGAGATTAACATATGATGGACTTTTGATTTTTGGATTGATTTAAAAAAATGAAATTTATAAGAAATTTAAAAGGAAAATAAATTTAATATTATTTTATATTTGTGTCTAACGGCTAGTTTTTTACACATGGTATGTTTTTTTTTTGGATTGACTTTAAAAAGAATGAATTTAAAAAGAAAATGAATTAAAAGGAAAATAAATTTAATATTATTTTATGTTTGTGTCTAACGGCTAGTTTTTTACTGGAATATTTTTTTATTTTTTGGATTAATTTTAAAAAGAAAATGAATTTCAAAAGAAAAGAAATTTAATATTATATTTTGTTTGTATCTAATGACTAGTTTAGTTTAAAATCTCCACCATTGATTTTTCTTTTCCAAATTTAATGGTCCAATTTAAATTCAATTTTTTTTCCTTCCCATCTCTATATAAACCATCTTCCTCTCCAAATTTTGTACTAAAAAATTTTACGTTTCATAATCTTCCAAAACTCAAAAGTTCCCATTGTTGCTCTCTCTAAGCTCCCAATTTTTTTTTATTTCATCTTATTCGTGAGACAGTGTTATTTTATTGTGAGGATAAATTTTTTGAATGCTTAAACTTGTAAATCCACTCTAGTGAGAGTTGTATTGTGTTCTTCAAAAATTCCAACATTTGTAACGGTTTGATCCTAAACCGTGGAAAGGATCGGATTTGCTCTTGAACCCGTAAAAGGAGCAGGTAGTGTAACGGTTGGGCTCTAATCCGTGGAAAGAGTCGGAAAGATTTTATTCAAATTCCCAAGAGGCGCTTGGAGAAGTGGAGTAGGTCGAGTTTGACCGAACCACTATAAATATTACGGTGTCTTCTTCTCTAACTCTTTCCTTTTTATTTCTGCAATTAATTTAAGCAATTCATTGTATGTTTTAGTTTGTTCTTATTTATTTTCTAAAATTTTATAGAATTAAATTATCACACTTTTTGTCATCTTATTTGTTGCATAAATTAAATTTTTCTTATTATTTATAAAAAATGTATTAATTAGTTTAATTGGGTTAATTTAAAAAACAAATTAATTAATCCCTATCCACCTCCCTCTAGGGTTGCAATATCGATCCAACAAACAGTGTAATAGATTTGAAGCAGGATTAAAGAAAGAAATTATGACTCCTTTGATGGCTAGGGCTTCATGGGCTGAATTCTCAAAGTTAGTGTAGGCGGCAATGAGAGTAGAAAGAAGTATGATGGATTAGGAACAAGGGGCAGAAGGTAGCCCATTGGTAGACAAGGAGAATCAACTAAAAAGTAAAAAGTTTTCTCTCGAGGTGGAAAATAAAGGACTTTTCAATTGGAAGGGAATGTCAAAGTCTGGGTCAGGTTCGGGAGGAACAAGTCATTCAGGGAAGCCTTTTGGAAAAACTTACCTGGAACAATTAAATTAATTGGTAGCTAGTGCCAACCCAAGGCATTGGTGCTTAGATTGTGACAAATACCATTGGGAACGATGTCCGAAAAATCTCACACCTGTTATAAGTGTGGACAAGATGGACATTTTTAAAGGGAATATCCTCAATTAGTGACTAAAGAAGGAGGAAACACTTCACAAACCGTCAACCAAGAGTTGAGACCTTCAGTCTCCGAGAGAGAACAATCGAGTGGAGCAAAGCAGAAGGAAACAGGTAGACAAATCGACCCTATAGTAGTTTGTATACCTTTATCCAATCAAAAGATAGAGAAATGTCAGAAGCCATAAGAGTCAGTGGTAAAAACCAAGAATTATAGAATGTAAATTTAATCTTGTAAATGACCCTTATCTATTAATAAATCTAAGTACATGTTGTAATTCTATTTACATGTGGTAGAAGTAGTAGTTGAATTTTGAGGACAAAATTTCTTAAGGGGAATGATTTGTAACACCCGAAACTTTACAAGATCATTTAGGTAGAGAGAAGAACTTATAACTAAAACCTTGGAAGGAAAAGTTTGACTCATTATCTATAAGTATGCCTTGGAAGAAGTAAAAGTACTTAAGAAAATTTCGAAGTATTGGAGGCACAGTAGTTTGAAATAGGATTTTGGCTAAGTATATAAACTATGCTATGAACTTATAGCATAGTAGCAAATTTAGCTATGTGTTCAAACTACGCTGTGAACATGGTTGTGTTGTGATCTTGGAGGAACTCCAAGTTGGTCGAGAGAAATGAAAAATTAACTAAGTATCAAGGATACAAGGAGTAGGTGTTTAACCTTGGAGAAGACGTTTCAAGTGGAACATATTTTGGTAGAAGAAGGAAAACTTAGACGTATACTAGGGTAGGATTGGATATGATGGGCACATACCAAGGGGACTTTGGACGCATAGGAAGTGTTGTTGTGAGATGTTTGGCATCAAGTGAAAACCTGAAGAAAGAAGTGGTTGTGTTGGAAGATCATGCATTGAACTATGCACCACCAAAGGAGGAAGTTAGGGTTGAACGCATTAGAAGATTGGTGGGTGCATAGGAGATTCGAAGGAGAGAAGTTGGCTAAGTGTGGGACGACATGGGACACTACAAAAGGAAGAAACCCTAAAGGATGTAGTGTTGGATGCATAGATGTAATTTTGGATGCATAGAGGGCCATGTGGGAGCATAGATAGGTGCATGCTTGAAGGAAAGCAAGGCAAAGAGGATACATAGCTATGCCTTTGAGTGTGAAATGAAGATATGCTTTGAGAAGAAGATAGAAATCAAGAAAGAAGGAAGAAAAGGAAAGTCAGATGCATAGGGTTAGGGTTGGTGCATAGGGGGCCTTGTGGATTCCATTTTTTGGGTCTTTGAGGAGGAAAATGGAAGCATAAGATAAACCCTTTAGGAAATAAGCTATGCTATGAGATGAGAGGCAAGTTGGGAGCATAGCTAGGGAACCATGCATTGATCACCTCATGGATGCATAGGAGGATCTTGTTGGAAGCATATAAGGTGATTGGTGAAGCAACCGTGCACCCAACATAGATAGCATTGTTTATAAGGATTTTTCTTCTCGGATTTAAGTTACTAATTTTTCGTTTTTTTTACATGAATGACTATATGACTATGCTTTTCCTTGATTGCCTAGGTATAAGGATTTGTTTGGAAACTAGAATTGTACACTGGGTAAATATTAGCATGTCTCGAGCACATCTAATAGGATTTTATCGACATTTGCACATTCAGTGAGCTATATTGGGTATTGGGATTGTTTCTTCACACTTGTGTCTTGGTTTGGACTGGACTAAGAAAACACATGGTCATGCCAGTATTATCTCAATTATCAGGCTGAAGTGGTTATGTCTTATTTCTTGGCATTGTTTATGATTGTTACTTGTCAAATTATTTTAAAATGAATTACTAAAAGAAAAACTTAGTTTCTTTAAAGCCTTACCACTCACTGAGCTTCTAGCTCACGTTTTCTAATGTTTTGTTTTTTTCCTCCAAGTAGTGAAAGAGGATGTTCTGGAAGTGCCACTCGAGGTTAGGATCACTCTAGCGAAGCGAAACCCTGGATCTTACTACAATAGCAAGATAATAGGCTTCAGAAAGAATCACAAACAATTTTGTAAACCTACTTAGTATAGAAAATTGTAATTAATCAAATTAACTTTGAAACTAGACACATCTTTATTATGAGAATGATCTAGTATATAGGGGTGAATGGATAGTAGATATGACAAAAGGGTGGTGTTTGCCATTTTCACACCTCCTTTCGGGCTTAAGAAGTAAGAACAGAAGGGGGTGTGACATAGTGTAAGTGTGTGCTTGTGCATATGAAAAAAGAGAAAAAGTCTATATTACTGAAAATGTGCTTTGTTATGTTGTAGGCAATCACATATAAAGGTGGCAAACACAAAAAGAAACCCAAAATCGGAACTTGGGATGCTACCGAAGGGCAAAGAAATGAAGAGGAGGATGAATGAAGTCATCATAGGGCTCGTATTGAGGTAGATGAATAGGTACTAGATCAATTTACTCAGAGGTTCGTAGAAGGATTAGGATCAGTATGGTTAGATCCAGAGAAAAAGTTTTACGTAGAAAGATCGAAGTCTTTAGGGGCAACCACTTTCGAAGGAACAATGGACCCAGCAAATGCTGAAGCATGGATAAACATGGTGGAGAAGTGTTTTAAGGTCATGAGCTGCTCGAAGGATAGGAAAGTAACACTTTCTATGTTTCTACTGCAATAGAAGGTAGAGAACTTGTGGCAGGTATTGGTAAGTGCAAGAGATATTGTAGAAGAACCTACTTGGTTTGAGTTGAAGCAAGCGTTTTATGAGAAGTTCTATCCACTATCATTCTGTGATGCAAAGTGGAATGAGTTCCTTAGACTTGTACAAGATTCCATGTCAGTGGCAGAGTACGAGCAAAAGTACATCGAGTTATCTAGGTATGCTCTCAATATAATAGAAGATGAAACTGAAAGTTGTAGATCGTTTATGTATAGACTGAGAAAGGATATATGTACCCCTCTAACAGTTATTGCGAAGTTGAATGAGTTCTCTAAACTAGTGGAAGCTACTATGAGATAGAAAGGAGGTTGGCACAGGGAAGCCAGGAAGAGGATATAGGAAAAAGATCATAATGGTTCTAAGTCTAAAAGCCCATCAGGGAGTGTAGGAAGTAATAGGAAAAGAAGTATAGCAGGAGATTCTAGTCAAGGAACTTCCAAGACAAAGCACGGTGAAACATCAGGTTTAAGAGAAATTCTATATGAAAAGAAACAAGAGACAGAAGGAACTGAGCAAACAAAAGAGACTGTTGCAAGTTTCAAATGTAGACTTCTATGCTCTAACTGTAACAGGTTTCATTGGGGGCAGTGTCCCAATAGCACACACATTTGTTATAAATGTGGACAAATTGGCCACTTCAAAAGAGAATACCCTGAGCTGTGAGTATACAGAAGCATGTAAATAGAATCTGAAGGCATTAGAAATGAAGAGTATCAATTAAGCTGTAGATGTTAAATATGTCAATAAGTTAAAGATGTTTAAAGTAATGTAAAAACGATGTATTAAGACTATATGATAATAGTTGCAGATGCTCAATGTATTGAGACTATTCTACATCAGCTAATTTTAATTTCGTTGTGTGTAATGTTATGTAATGTTAATAGCTACAGATGCTCAATGTATTAAGTCTATTCTACATCAGCTAAGGTTAATGACGTTGAGAGGAAGAACAAAAGGGCTCTACCTCAACGAAGGTGTAATAGGGACAAGCTAAAGTTTAATGTTTAATGATAGTTGTAGTAAAATTTGCATGATATATGAATATAGTAGAATGTATAGATTGTTTTAAAAGGTTTTTAGTATGTTTACAAAAGTAAGGTATGCAAGCCTAAGCATTAAGTTGTTTATAAGATCTAGTAGTCATGTGATGAAGCTAATGGTTATGTAATGCTAAGCTGCGTATGATCTGTTGGATTATATGTCTTGAAACTCGTGGTTTGTATCCATTAAACATATTCTATTTTTTAATAAAGATGTTATTGATGTTTATTCAGTAAAGATATTATTGAATATGTGAATTGCACCTTTTAAATCTAAATCCAATAAACTAAGAACCTCTAGCTATAGCATAAATACTTGAAATGGGGCACCATGATGGAGTTGTTCATGGAGTTGTTCAATAAACTAAGAACCTTTATGTTGAGTCATAAAAGTGGATCAAGTTCGAGTAATAGCGAAAATGGTCTATAAGTATAAGGATTAGGCTAGGTACCATATCCTAGGCCATTATAGATGCAGCCTACTTTGTAATTGTTACATTAATTGTAAAGTGTTACAAACGATATGATCCTTAATTGTTCATGTAGAGACATGCAAGTGGGCGCATCATATGCAATGAGATTTAATAAGACAGGATGTTCAGATTGGGGATCGATATCATTAATTCGACTCCAAACTGAAGCAGAAGAAAATTTATAATATCGAACTACTCCTATTACTACAAAGAAGTAGTAACAGTGGTAAGCCCGAGTTGATTCACAAAGAAGCACGATTGGTTTCGTTAAGTTAATTTTCTAACTAGAGTGATAAATGGGGGATTTTTATGTGGAAGATATAACATGCGTGAAATTAAAATAAAAAGGGTAAATGTAATCTAGGATAGGAGTCTATCTTATTTCTAGAGCAGAGAGTTCTTATGTAGTTTCTTTCATTAGGCATCAATTAATTACACTGAATCCGTCAACCCCTCAACCTATTAGAAAATCTAATAGCCCAATTAGCCAATTTTGATAAAAATCTAAATCAGCCCTAATTCAGTTTAAAACTTCTTCTTCTCAGCGACATACAAGTTAAAACTGAAAAGCATTAAGAAAGGGTTCAATTGTTGAGACATACTACAAGCTGGAAAGCGATATCTTATAGCATGATTTGTTTGGAAAGGATTATATTAGGGCATACATGCATTAGGCCAGAAAAAGTCTAGGCTTGACACATGCGATCCTAATACGTGCAACTTAATCAATCAATATTGCATAGGCCATGACGAGTTTGTAGACAAAAATTTCAACAAATTAATTTGTCAGAAGAATCCATCGAAACTCTATTAATATTAAAACAAATCTATCCAAAGAATTCACAAGAGTACAGTTAAATTAATTAGAAAACCAAGAAATTAAACATATGGTTCTTGCTCAAAGAAATTAGATAGAGATTACCTCTCAATTCGTAGACAAATCAAGAACGGACCTCCAATCCCTCGATTACAACCCAAAATAAAAAGAAAAACTAACCTAAGGATACTAAAAATTCAAGGGAATTAAAGAAGAAGGAAGTCTGACTTTTGCCACCATGCATTCACCTCTAAGAATCAGCACACTCCCCCAAAATTTAGCATATCTCAACCTAGGGCAGAGAAGAGATATATAAATGAATCATCCCAACGTTGCAATGCTGGTGCGGCGAGAGGAAAGCATCAGCGTTGATGTCCAACGCTTGGTTGCACGCGCGCTCAGCTCCATGTCCATCAATTGTCGCAGCATTGCAACGCTTTAAAGAAGCATTGCAACACTGATGCTTTTACCTTCAAGCATTGGAGTGAGGCATTAGTATGCGTTGGGACGCTGTAGGTGATGCAACTCAGTGCGTCGTGATGCTACGTCCACTGCCAAATACTCGCTACTTGATGCTCGACAGCTCGAAACTGGATTCTCTTTCACTCGGTAGCATTTTCTTGATTACTCGACAGCCTTACTCGATGATTCTCGATGACTGATTATACTCAGTGGAACTCGATGGCATTTTGGTCTCTTCAACTTCTTTGAAGCTCCGATATTCAAATTAACTCCAAATTGTTTCAAATTAACTCCGTTCTTCACCAAATGATTAATTCCACCTCTTGATTGCTCGATACCTACAAAAGAAGGAAATAAACGTATAAAATCCATTAAAAAGCCCGAATTAAGCTAACACTAGACCATAAAATAATCACTTTTACTTTATAGTGCCACTTACTGATAAAACTAACTATTTAAATTCGATTACCTAGGTAACTCGATCATAATCTTGATCTAACTATGAACTCCTATTTATTTGGGATTATCCTTTAATCTACATGAGTGAAAGGGGCTCAACATCGCCGACTCAATAAGCTTCCAAGTTTAGGGGCAAGACTAGGTAGATAGGTAAGGATGTAGTCATGCAAGACGGAATTCACTCCTGCCCGTTTCTAGGGTTATAGATAGGTTGTTCTCTTAAGTATTGACTTCATGTCTTCAACAAGGGGCACCATGATGGAGTTGACATTTAACATACGAATGCTATCAGGATCATAAGCACTTTTACTGGATTAGCATGCATGTTCATGACGAATCCTCAAGATTTCTCCAAATCTCAAAAAAAAAAAAAAAAAAATCTTCAATCTATTAAGTATACTAACACAAGAGTCTTCTCTACTATTCTCAGGACTTAGATTGGATTATGGGATCCAAATTGAGAAGAATTTGAAGAAGAAAAGAAGAGAGTTTTTGTTTTGGTGTCAAACTGAAACGAGGGATTAATTTTGCATTAAAATTCCAAAATTTCCAACCCTTCTAATCAGCTGAATAATCTTCTATTTTTATAGAAGATTTACATGCAACTTAATAGCATGATTATATGACACTTAATAAACCATTATGATAATTGGATTGAGTGGGAAATGTGGTGAAACCCCACTTTCCACTTAATTTCTAATTAATATATTTTCTAACTCTTCGACACGTTTAATTTGATAATTAAGCGTTTCATCATATTGAATATAATAATCCAAACCTTAAATCGAATTTGAACATTCTCTCAATATGCTATTCTAAGGTTTAGTCCTTTTACAAGAATGTAGAGGAACCTAATGAACCTACAGATCATTATTTGAAATGATTTGAGATTAATTGGCTAAACTCTCAAATCGAATTAATCAATATTCGTTAACTACCAAGACACTATACTATAGCTTAGTAGTTGCACTCTTCTCACTGTAAATTTAAGCATAATCAGCAAGTTGATCCTTCACAAATTGTTCATATTTACAGTTAGGTCAAAATTACCATTTTACCCCTGTAATACATATTGTTCCTTAAGTCTCCACTTATCCTTTAATGAACAATTGGTTTATGGTCCTACCAATAAACTGAGTCCCTCTCTGCCATGGAGTGGATGGGGCTCCTTTGTTCAAAACTAGGATTTAGTACTTAAGGGCACAACCAATTTATTAACCCTAAAACGGGTGGGAGTGAATTCCGTCTTGCAGGACTATGTCCCCGACTATCTACCTGGTCTTACCCTAAAAAGGAGGATTATTGAGCGGTGATGTTGAGTCACTCTCACCCATGTCGAGTCAGCACTTAAGGGAACAACCTCTCTACTATCCATGAAAGTGGGTAGGAGTGAATTCCATCTTGCACCCTATGTCTACAACTATCTACCTGGTCTTACCTCTGAAATGAGAGACTTATTGAACTGGCACTATTGAGCCAGCCCTTACCTAAGCAAATATAATGGTAATCCCAAATAAACAGTAGTTTATAGTTAGCTTAGGATTAAGGTTAAGTTACCTAGGTCATACTTTGAAATAGTCAGTCTTAAACAGTAAACGGTATTATAAAGTAAGAGTGACTTATTTCTTGTTCCGATCTTATACAAACTCATTGCAAAGGATGCCCCCACTCCTCATGTCACCACATGAATGAATCAATATCACTTTGTTTGCAGCACTTTACAATAAATTGTAATAAGTACAAAATGGGTTGCATCCGATAGTGTTACCAGATTAAGGCACCCAACCTTATCCGTATGTTATAGATCATTTCCATTATATACTTGAACCTGATCCACTCTTATGTCTCTATATAAAGTTCAAGTACTCATGTAATGGCCATGGATCTTTTAGTTTATCGGATTTATTTCTAAAACTAAATAAGCAATTCATATATTCAATAACAACTTTATTGAGTTAAAATTTAATAACAACTTTATTGATTTACAGAATAAGTTTATCGTTTACAAACCACAAGTTTTAGGACATAAAACCCACAATTCCCACTTGGACTAAAACTCCAGTGGTAACATACATATGTATACATAATGTTGACTTTTTGTGTTTGAAAGAGAAATACAATAAACTAAGGCATCACATACCCATGGTTTTCCTTAAGTATCACATACTCGTGGGTTTTTAATTCTCTCACTTGCCCTATGTTATACAACTCGCAATCCTAGTCTCACTAGGTGACACTCAAATATTTTAGCCGAGAGGATCGCTATAAACATATCAACATACAATCTACTTCTTATTAAAACAAAATTAAGAAATGCATCTTATATCCACAACTTCTTGTTTCTCGATGTCGTGACCAAGAACTGATGACTCGAGTTTCCACTAAACCCAAATTATGGCTAGGTGATAACTGATAGAAATACAAGTTATTTATATCATCTTAATTAGAATATGTGGCAATAGGAAGGAAAAGTTGCGTCAAACGTAGTAAAATTGGCTTAGAAACGCATAGATTGTAAAGTATCGCAAACACACCCACTGACTGCATTGAGATGGAAAAAAGGATTTCCAAACCTTTGTTTTACAGGTAACAGGTATCACCGCATGCGATGATTGCTCTTGGACAAAAAGATCAATTCATTCTCGAGGATTTCTGAAATCGTACAGCTTTTTCTGATGTACGATCTGACAAATGGAACGTGGAGCAGAGCTGACATTCCCACCAAGCCTCGACAAGAAAAACTAACTTTTCAAAGCGGGACCACTGATGCAAGAGGTGCTAAACTCTGTAAATAGCAACACTCAGCACAAGAAGAACACACGAAAAAAGAGACGAAAAAGAAGTTCTGTGCAAGGAACATTCTTCCCTCAAGAACTCTCCTGATAAGGAAGTTCTCCACCTCATTCCTCCATCACGCCAGCAAGCAAGTAGCTCCATTCGGGATCCGTGCCAAGACATTGACACGCAACTCTCAACTCTTCTTTCTTTTTGTTCATCGTTTCTTGTTCATTTCCTGTCTTTCATTCATATCTCTGTAACAAATGCTTTATCTTTACCGATTAATATCACTATCATGTTCATCTTCATCTCTCTGTTCACCATAATGAATTCATCCTCCATTTCTCTCACCATGAGTCACTAAACTTCCAGGGTGTAGGGGAAGGTTTAAGGGTGTGAGTCAATCCATGTTGAAGAAGTTAGCCACGTTTATTTAACGTATCCTCAATGGCATCTTCACCTGCAATAGCAGAAGTGAAGATGCTAATCCACCTCTTGAAAGAAGGTTGATAGAATACGTTAACTAAAGCAAGAAGTATTTCTCGAGATGGAAACAACCTTGCATTTGGAAATGTTCATCCCTGGTCATCACAGAAGGGGTGTAAGCCAAGGGAAGATGGAACCTTAGTTGCGTCTTTAACAGGATTGATAAACTTGCGATAATCTTTTCACCAAACCCATTCTTACTCTGTGATTCTATCCACAAGACTTGCCATCACATTCTCTCACGCATACCTTGCACAATTTCATATCTATTTACCTGTTTGTTCATTTATCATACATTTTACTCTTTAGCACCTCACAAACTTAATTTGTTTATGGTCGAATATATCACTTCATTGTCGCACTAGCATCGCAAATCCTCGTGTTCG
The DNA here is from genome assembly GCF_009727055.1 of Benincasa hispida. NCBI lineage: Eukaryota > Viridiplantae > Streptophyta > Magnoliopsida > Cucurbitales > Cucurbitaceae > Benincasa > Benincasa hispida. Next base: position 46,042,816 of record NC_052352.1, read on the forward strand.
ACCTCGAATCATTCTGAGAAACTCGCGGTGGAATTATACTTCGTTTCATCACGAGAAAACTTGTGACACGCATAAACTATATGAACGCATTAATTGGCATTTTACAATGAATTTTGTAGCATTGCATATATCATCGGGTAGCGTGATTAAGACATCGCATACCATTTTTGCAGTGCCATTCCACACAGAACACTAAGCTATCATACAATCCTCTCAACATCGAGGCACCCTCAACTCTTTGAGTAAGATGCATCTAACTTGTCTCAACAACTTTTGTTACAAGTGAAGGAAATCGGACATGAGGATTTCCATGAACAGCGGAAGGATCTTTCCAAATATCAATTGTATATGAACAATAACAATTACAGTCACGAACGGAAACATACGGTTATGCTTAAAACAAAAATTACAGCATGCTTTACTACAGATCAAGGGAAGGAATCAACAAACCTTTGAAGACTCATCTTCAAGTTCCTTGATCATGAACACTCAATCACAGCAACATACGAACGTTCGTCTAATACAACTGCTACACTGCACGATCACAGCGAATTCGAACATAGCGATCACCAAGGTCACGAACACCCCGAACACTGCGAACGGCCTCCACAGAACGTCAACGGTATCGAGTTGAGTAAGACACCACCAACAAGGTTATCATGGTATTCTTTGTATGGGAATCCATAGGCTGGGCTATGTGTGACTTGGTTAGAGGCGAGAAACTGAAGGAAGAGCAATCGTGTAAACGACTGAGCAACTAGGAGAAGATATAGTCTATCGTATAGGTCTCGTTTAATAAAATCTATGCGATCGTCTAGCTCATCATCCAGCTGAGTGTCTATCGTGTAAGAACATTCCACGATCGTCTAGTCTCTTCAAGTTTTTGTTTAGTAAATCTTATTTACTTGACAACTATACTGTGAGTAATTTCTGAGATTGCAATTCTCAAATCAGCATTAACTAAAATTAGTAAAACATTTTTCCTTTTATCTCACGATTACCGTGAAACCACCAATAACCTCCCACTCAATTGGTTAATAGAGAAAAAGAGATAATTATCCAATAATTAATATTAATATATTTATAAATGATAATTAACTTACCATAATATATTTATAACCTATAGTTTTAATATTTCATCTCATGAAACATACAAACCATGGCTCTTTTTCAATTAAATGGCACTTAATGTAAATCCCTTTTACATTAATCCTCCACTTGATGTATCTCATTCACCATACCGATCATATCATATATAATCGAATAACCTCTTGTCAATTTGAACGTTTAAAATCAGCACCAAGAACTGATCCTCAACTTGAATCCATTGAATTACCAAGGGGACCTCATGGACCTGTAGCTCGAAGCTCCAATGGTACTTGAATAACTGACTAAACTCTTTAGTCACGGGATCCACCATCTGTTAACGTCCAAGCACTCCACTAAAGACCGACAGTTGAACTTTCCTTATTACAGATATACTATATGTCCATCTTAACCAATCAAAAGTGTGACAACCCTTCATAGATTGTTCATAAGTACAGCTCGGCCAATGATCGTTATGTCCCTGTAGTTACATCTAACTCCTTAAGTACCATTGACCCCTTTAATGAACATAAGTCATAGTCCTACTATGGTTGAGTCCTCTCTTCCAAAGAGAAGCTGTGGCCACTATGTCCAAGCCCTAGAATCAGCTCTTAAGGGAGTAATCTATCTACTTACCCCTGCTTTAGGGAAGGAGTGAATTCCATCTTGTGTAATTGAGTTCTCAACTCCCAAATCAGACAAGTCCCCAAAAAGGTAGGCATGTTGTGTTGGAAATTTGGCCACTCTTAGCCATATTGATCAAAGGCTTGCCCTCAAATGCAGGAGTTCCCAAAACACTTAGGATTGAGGTGATGTCACCTACGGTCGTTTAGGTGAGATGTAAGTCTCCAATATCAACGGTGTTATATATAGATTCTAGCCATCTCCTGGTCCGGTCTTATATAAAATCTTTGTATAGGACACCCCCGCTCGCAAATCTCCACATGAATGGTTAGGATCTACCATCTGTAGTAGTTTACAACATTTGCAAACCTCTACAAAGCGAGCCGTATCTGTAGTGTCACCAGGGTCAGGTATCCCACCTTAATCCTTATACTACAGACCTATTTAAGTTATCATTGAAGGCATGATCCACTTATATACCTCATATACATGCTTAAGTTTACATAAGATAACTATGAAACTTTGTTTATTGGATATGAGTAAATACCATAATGAAATAACACCTATTTTATTCGTAAATAATGTGTATAATTACAAGCAACGAGACTCCGGGAGAATTAGGACACCAATCCCAACAACAAGGTTAGCTTAATCAATATCTCTTATTGATATTCACTTTGCATTTATGGAAAGTAGATATAATACTTGATGATCTCTTGTACGTGTACTTTTCTAGAAAATTTAGCATTTGACAATACAAATACTTGATTTTATTCTAATTTTGAAGAAGTACACTATTTTTGGGTCACCCACAAATAGGCAGACTATTTGAACGATGTTCTAATACCTTAGGGTTTAACACTAACACATGTGTCAATCTTTTCCCAAAATTCTGAAATATGTAAATACCCTTTACATGTCATAAATAGCCTTTATGACCTCTCGATATCTCATATGGAGTTTCAAAAACACCTTAAGATGGAATGATGTTCAAAAGAGTATATAACAGTCACTATTGTGTATCCCAAAAACAATAAAGGCAACTAGGTGTAGAGATTTGTCACTGGATTCCATGTTGTATCAAAATAGTCTTGTAAATCTCATATTCTTTGTACTTTCTACCTCGATCTAATCAAAGTGTTTCAATTTTACTTTACCTAATATTCATACCTTTCCTTGTAATTTGACATTCACTTTACCATAAAGATCTGAATATCTAAGTTTTAAGGGTTCTTTGGTCTTAAAATTTTTGGTCATCTTATCTCCAACATAAGTCACACATAGTGTTAAAAGGTTTGTATTCTAACTTAGTTAGATGACCACTTTTAACCTTGTCCTTAATCCTATTAAGACTTATGTGACCAAATTTTAATACCCAGAGATTAGTACCTGAAGAAACCGTTGCCTTTTAGTTCTCAGCTGTTTAACTATCTAAATATTTAAAACAACCTTTATCTTAGTTGGTTTTAATATAGAAGTTGCTTTATAGTAGAACAAATA
>NC_052352.1:46393510-46397294 GCF_009727055.1 Benincasa hispida
GTAAAGCTCCCAGGATCACTCATCTTCGGTGGAATTATTGATTTCGAACTTTGTGTTAAAGCCACCGTGGCAAAATTACCAGTGCCCCTCCTCTTGGCTATTATATCCTTCAGAAACTTGGCGTATGCAGGCATCTCCTCAATCGCTTCACTGAATGGAATATTGATATGTAATTGTTTTAACATAGACAGGAAACGTTGGTACTATACCTCTTCATTCTTTTTCTTTCTAAGTCTCTGCGGGAAAGGTGGTAACTGCACTCTCACGGTCCCCTTCTCTTTTGACTTTGATGTTGACGCAACTTCTAGCTCTATTGCTTCTTTTTCTCCTTCTTCTTTGTGGGTCACCACAATTTCAGGTTCTGCCGCAATGGGAGCAATCTGGCCAGGCTCCTTTCTTTCTCCCTCCATAGTTTTTCCACGTCACAATGTCACGACTTGACATTGCTCTTTACCTGATCCCCCCGAGTTGCGTGGGAGTTCTGTTGAACTCGCCAGAGCCCCTTACGGTCTGTTCTTTAGCTCGCTTGCAATTTGGCCCATCTGTAATTCTAAGTTCTAGATGGACGTATCCTAACTTTGAAGCATAGTTTCGTTTTTCTCTATATACTGCTTCAACAGGCTCTCCAAGGAAGATGATTGCGGTGGTTGCAAGCTACTAGCTTGATTGCTTATCTGACAATTATTCAGCAGAAAGAATCTAGTTGGCCCTTCTTTCTACGCCACAGATTGGAAATTCTGCTGCTGATTATTCCATGCAAAATTAGGGTGGTTTTCCACTCGGGGATGTAAGTATTCGAAAATGGATTATTTTTCACAAAGTAAATAGGGGGATGTAAGTATTCGAAAATGGATTATTTTTCACAAAGTAAATAGATTGTGGATTCTATGGGCATTCTTCCATTGTGTGCCTATCACTGTAAGTAGCACACCTTGTGGTGTTTTGACTAATTACGTTTACTTGCCCATTTTGCGGTGTTGGGCTGCTGATCACAATTCCTTGAATTAAGTTCATCATTGCGATCATCTGATTCTGTAGTGAAGCAATATCACAATTACTTGTGTCGTTATCCTTGATTCTCAGTCTCTGATCACTCTCTCTCCAATCCTCATGGTTTTTAAAGATGCAATCCAAGATGTTCTTAGCCTCATCATACGTGTTTTCAAGCAGACCACCAGCGGCTGCCGCATTGGCAGCGGTCTACGAAGCGGGATTTAAACCATGATAAAAGATTTCCATCTGGAGGCAATCTGGCAACCCATTGTATGGACAGTCTCAGACCAACCTCTTAAACCTCGCCCATACATCGTTGAGCAATTCGTCCATGTCTTGTTCAAAATTGGTTATGAGTTTCCTTCGTCTAGCATTCTCAGTAGGTGGAAAATATTTCTTCATAAACTTCTCTACGACCTGTTCTCATGAATGGATCTCTCCGGTTCGAGGGAATACACCCATTTTCTTGCCTGATTACAAAGAGAAAATGGAAACAAACTTAGTCGAACTTCTTCGGCAGAGTAGTTCGGGAACACAAAAGTATTGCAGATTTCTATAAAGATTCGGAGGTGAGCGTGCAGGTCCTCGCCACGCCGTCCTCCGAATTGTCCTACAATCTGGATCACCTGTAGCATCACTGGTTTCATGTCGAATCTACTTCCATCGAGGGCAAGTCTCATAATTTCTAGAGAGAAATCATAGAGGTTTGGTGATGATAGTCTTAATAAGTCTATTGCGTTCATTAGCAAGAAGGATTAGATTTGCCATGACGTTGTTTTCGTTTGGTGCTCCATTTCCAGGCTGCTTCACCATATCTTCTTTATCTGACTGTTGTTGTTGGCGGTCTCTTAATCTCCATCTAAACGTCATCTCAATCTCCTTGTCGTAATTCACTAGAGATTGAAAGTCAGTAAAGAAATCGAAAAAATTACCATTAGCACACTATTTTGCCGAAGTTCCCGGCAACGGTGCCAAAAACTTGATGCGTTATTTTATGAGGTGGAATTTTGGGGGAAATGCAGTAATGTAATTGCATTGAGCACTCAAGTTTTCTCAGTGAAATCCAAGTGTAAACCCCATTGAGTTCCTGGTAAGTCCAGGGTCGAACTCAGGGACTTGGGAAAACAGGTTGCGGTGGTAATTTTTAGAAAGCTTTGTGGTAACCGGTAACACAAATAGTAGTTTGGTTTTGTTGATTGCGGTAATGAAAAATAAAAAAAATGCGGCAGATTTGAGAAAAGTCTGATTGTGTGATAGATGCACTGAGTATGCGGATGAACGGGTTGAGAAGATCTTTAGCTAGCATTACTTAGGAATGCATCAAACTATGCGATCATGCTACACCCATGCACTACAAGCCATTTTCCAATGCGAATGAGGTGCTCCTAAGTCTAGGACGCATGTATTGAATGCAAAAGTGTCCATAGAGCCTATTCCTAAGTCTCTACTATTTTCCTATGCGATGATGCAAGGTGCATGATAACTTGTAGAAATATAAGTTATTTATGCCACCTTATCTAGATATTGTAGCCAAAAGTTAGTAATTATGCACCAATTGTATGAAAATTAGCCTAGTATTGCAATAATTATAAATGTTTGCGATTACACCCACTAACACCAAAAAGATGGAAGACAAGTCGAACTTTACTCTGTTTTGCAGGAGGCCAAGTCACCGCTTGGGCTCAAGGCTCATGATAGACTAATCAACGCATCTCTGTCACATTTCGCCCGTCAATCAACAATGAAGAGACGATTACAGCAATGACGATGCAATGCGATAGTCGATCCAAGAGATGTGCTTCAACCGCATGCGGTAATAAAAACAAACACTGCATGCGAAAATATGATCGAAAAATGCAGCTGAGCAACGCAAGAGCAGAGGATTGAGACACGTATACAACTAACAGTTATGCAGAATTGACGGTCTGATTACATAACAGAAGGAATAAAATCCCTCCATCTTTGGAATTACCATAACTATGAGTGGGGACCACAAGGCCAGAGTTAAAGATCTGTACCTATAAATACCCCATTGATTTTAGAGAAAAGACATGCTACTTGATACGGGGGCTAAGTGCTGCTAGATTGTAGAGAAAAGGCTAAGCTGAGTGCTTAAGAGAAGAAATCCAGGAAGAAGACGAGATAAGGCCAATAGGTGAATCTCAGATTCAACCTGCCAAACTCCCGATCGGAAGCTCTGTGAAAAAGATCCCTGCTACCGGTAGAGAAAGCCTGAGAGGGAAGCTCTTCCCACCATCAAATCCATCTTATCTGGTAAGCAGATCTTCATTAAATCTGTGCCAAGACATTGACACTTTTTTGTATCTGTTCTATCTCTCTTTCATTGTGTATTTCATGTTTTCTTTATCTCTTCATTCACACACCATGTATCAAACGCTTAGTATAAATATTAAATGTTTCAATAAATTCCATTTACGATTCTCTGTCTATTTCCGTTCACCCACCAATCACTTTCTCCATGATGTCTCTTAACCCCCTAATGAGCAATATGAATCACTAGGAACTTAATATGTATTAAAGATATAAAATATGTTTAGCTAAAGCATACTAGACGACATCTTCACCTGTGAGAGCAGAAGTGAAGGTGTCATTCTGATCTATCGAGAGAAGGTCAGGAAAATGCGTTAACTAAAGTGGGAAGTACTTCCAGACATGGAAGCAACCTTGTATTCATTACGATAGTCTCTTTTTCACCACAGACATGTGAGAGCGCGGTCGATCACTGAGAAGTGTACGCCAAGAGAAGAGCGGAACAGTATTTGTATCTTCA
>NC_052352.1:46399484-46422475 GCF_009727055.1 Benincasa hispida
CTATCAAGGGGTAGTAGAGGAAATCCTCCGTTTCACCACAATCAGGGGCAATGAAGACCGCATAACCAGCAACCATCATCATCATCTAACACCTCAGGAGGCTCGCTAGAGACGCTGCTAAAGCAATATATGGATAAGAATGATGCAGTGATGCAAGCACAAGCGTCCTCTATAAGGAATCTAGAGATCCAAGTGGGCCATGCTGGCCTCTAAGCTAAGAAGTCGAACACCTGGAACACTGCCCAGCAATTCAAAAGCCCCGGGATCTACAGGGAAGGAGCAATGTCCCTAAAGACATTGAGTAGGCAAGCCTGACCGCCAACGGAGATGTGGATTGCGATTACCAAAGACAACGTAATTTTCAGTCCATATCTCAATACTATGTTTAAAATTGCTTTATTGAATTCTTGTCTCTTTAAATTCTGAATTCTGTCTTAAATGCTTCATTTAATTCAAATTTTGACTTTATGAATGTATTTCTCCATTTACTTCAATGCATTTAATTGGGTCCTGTCTTTAATTCTTTGACTTTTTGTAATCATTATGTGTGCTTTAAATTGTCAATGGTTTAGTAATAAAGGAAAATGTATCGCCGCAAGTCTCGGCACTTGCGCTGATGAAAAATGTAAAATAAAAATAATAAAACAATTAACAACAAGAAAGCAAGACGACAATGGACGCATCCCAAACCAAGTAGAAATGCCTTGTGTTCACCTAACTCAACTGTGTTGAGTTGAGGGGTGTGTTGCGCTCGCATGTGTCCTTTGCCCGTCCTTAGCGAAATGCACTATGTTGAGGTATCCTCTAGAAATGCGTTGGTTAAGGGGTGTGTTGCGGGGATATATGCGTTGTTGCCCGTCCTCTACAAAGACATAGTTGCATTAGTGAACACAATGCGTTATGCTTTATCATGCGTCAATTCAAATAAAATATTAAAGAGAAATTCGTTTGGCAATGTGGGAAGAAGTCCAATCGATTCGTATCCTCAAGAAATTATGACTTGGCAGACGAAAAGACACTTTATCTGAAAATCCATAAATGAGGGAGGTGGAACGACGTGCCTGTTGAGACACATATAACTATGAGTGGGGACCACAAGGTCGGAGTCAAAGATCTGCACCTATAAATACCCCATTGATTTTAGAGAAAAGACATGTTACTTGATACGGGGGCTAAGTGCTGTTAGATTGTAGAGAAAAGGTTGAGCTGAGTGCTTAAGAGAAGAAATCCCAGAAGAAGAAAAGATAAGGCCGAGAGGTGAATCTCAGATCCAACCTGCCAAACTTTCGATCGGAAGCCCTGTGCAAAAATCCCTGCTACTGGTAGAGCAAGCCTGAGAGGGAAGCTCTTCCTACTATCAAATCCATCATTTCCGGAAAGTAGATCTTCATTAAATCTGTGCCAAGACATTCGCACTTGTTTGTATCTGTTCTATCTCTCTTTCATTGTGTATTTCATGTTTTCTTTATCTCTTCATTCACACACCATGTATCGAACACTTAGTAGAAATATTAAATGTTTCGATAAATTCCATTTACCATTCTCTGTCTATTTCTGTTCACCCACCAATCACTTTCTCCATGATGTCTCTTAACCCCCTAATGAGCAATATGAATCACTAAGAACTTAATTTGTATTAAAGATATAAAATACGTTTAGCTAAAGCATGCTAGATGGCATCTTCACCTGTGAGAGTAGAAGTGAAGGTATCATTCTGATCTATCGAGAGAAGGTCAGGAGAATGCGTTAACTAAAGCGAGAAGTACTTCCAGACATGGAAGCAACCTTGTGTTCATTACGTTAGTCTCTGTTTCACCACAGACATGTAGGAGCGCGGCCGATCACTGCGAGGTGTATGCCAAGAGAAGAGCGGAGCAGTATTTGTACCTTCAATCCAATTAAGAACTTGCATTTTTTTTTATTATTTGTCTTTGTTTTTCTATTCTGTTCATAACACTTGTTGCCGCATCCCATGTCTTTGCATAACTTTCACAGCCAACCTTAATCCCAGCATCTTGTACATGAAGTCTGTATCTTGTATCATCTAGCTTAGGTTTACTGTAGTTTTATGTTTTTATCGCATCTTTACTGCTTTCCTTTATTTTATTGTAATTTATATACTTATACAAACTTATTTTTAAAGATTGAAAACTCGGTCGCATATATTATGAACGCACCACAATAACCTAAACCAGTCCCCGTGTTCGACCTTGAATCACACCAAGAAACTTGCGGTGGAATTACACTTAGTTCCATCGTAAGGAAACTTGTGACAACGCATGGCAGACTACATGAACATCCATAATTAATGCATAACTAGAAGTAGTATCGCATCATTGTGAGCAATTTATATCATCAATCCAAACCCGTTACAGTGCACAAAGGCAAGGTGACCGCACACAATCATATCCTATCTCTAGGATGCATGTGATGCATTAATAGCGAACGGTGCTTATTCCTAAGCTCCTATCTCTTTTTTATGCGTTCTAATCTGACTCTTCCAAGCCTAGATTCTAACCTGACGTTTCCAAGCCTAGATCCTGTTCTTAGACTACCCTCCCGAGTATCGCTAATGGACGAATGAAGCATACATAATACATGATAATCGCATAGAATGAAGATCCCCAGTTGTGCTAGCTAAATGCTGCTCAACCCATTCAATAGATTTAGCTACTCATGCGTGATAAACAGAGAGTGAACAGATAAGTAAATTCCATTTCTTTAAAACAGTTTGACTACACAATAATAATGGAAGATAAAGGAAGAGAGCCTGGTAGCAATCCCTTGTTGCCCAAGGCTTTTACACTGCAACTCTATTCGGTTCAAAAGATATTCTTGCTTCTGTAGGAGTTGGCCCTCTCTCTGGTCTTGAAGCTTCTGGCACTCTCCCGAGCTCACCGGAACGATCTATCGGCACAACTTCCTTCTCTTACTTCCACCTTAAAATAAAAGAAAATCTAAGAAGAAGGCTAAACTATCTAAGGAAAAAATCTCTAATTCTCCGAATTTTTGAACCCCTTTTCTGAAGGATGTCTTTGGTATTTATAGAGTTTCGGGTGAAAGGCGGCTTCTCTCTTATGATTTCATAGATGGTATGGCTTTAATTCCCTGACTGATGCGCCGAATATTTGTCATCGAAAAGCTGAATGTATTTGTTATCGTTAGCGGCTATCCACTTAATTCGGATTCGACCTTCATCAGCTTTCTGTCCCATCGTGATTAATTATGCCTTTCACCCAGATGTGCCCACCAAGTTGCACCGGCTCTTTGCAGCAATCCTTCTTGAGCAGATGTTTGCGAACAAAAATCACCGCAAAGCCTTGCGGTAATGTTGCGCTCGTCCGTTGATTTCTTGTGATCGCTCTTTTCGCCTTGTGTCAATGCATATTCTACATAAAAATACAACAATCAACTGTTTCTATGCGATGAACGCATGCGACCGCAATATTATAAATTTGATGTTTTTTGGACGCAATCTAACATGTTTTATCAATGCAAGCTAGCATTGTTTAAGAACTTAGTGCTATGATAACGTGCATTTCTCTCTGTTATCACCCGTTAGTTAACAAATAAAGAGATGATTCTCTAAATTATAACAATTATAATAAAGAGATTATGCATGATCATTGACCATACGACCTATAAAACACATACATCACATGTAATAATTAGAGGATTAATGGATCGGGATGAGCCTTTTCAAAAATCGAAATGAAATAACCCTATTTATTAAATTTTATCGAGTGAACCAGTTCACAGGCGAACCGGGTCTTGAACTGCCGGGAGGACTCCATCGTGTAGTAAACGTCGAAGGTAGACGATCGCCCAGTGCACACTAGATGATAGACACAAAAACTAAATGATCGCATAGATGATAACGAGGCTACGAAGCCTGATCGTCTATGTGATCGCTTAACGCGACTATCGTATATGCTCTTGACTTATTCGATCGTTTACATTTCCACACCGATGCCAATTTTTTCCGAACCTTTGTAAAATGAAATTGATTTTCATTTTGTTCTTCGGTTACCATAACCGAAGCGACTGCTCCCACTAACGCATGTACGATAGAAATTTTAGGCCAATTATCATATCATTAATCAATTAAATTATTAAAAAATATAATCATATTATATTCTTACCCTATAGTTTGATATCACATATCTACTATAGTAATTTCTCCTCTACTTGATATAAATCATATTTATATCTAATTTCCTCCAAAATAATGTATCTCATACATTTAGTCAATTATATCATATATAATTAACCAGTTCAATTATATCATATATAATCGAACTCCCTCTTGTCAATTTGAACATTTCAAATTAACCCAAATACTGATTCTCGACTTTATCTAAGCTACCCAGAGGATCTAAGGGACCTGTGGCTCGAAGCTCCAACGGTACGTGAATAGCTGACTAAACTTTTTAGCCACGAGATCCACCATATGTTAACTTTCAGGCATTCCACTAAATAACAACAGATGAACTCTTCTTACCACAGATATATTTTTGTGTCCATCGGATATAACCAATAATGAGTACGATGACCCTTCACAGATGCTCGTAAGTACAACTAGGCCAATTGACCGTTTTGTCCCTGTAGTTACATCTCACTCCTTAAGTACCACTGATTCCTCTAATGAACAATACAACCTAGTCCAACAATGTGTGAACACTGATGACATGCAGAAACGCATGTCATCTTAGGCCTTTTATTTAGAATTATGAAGGCTGTTAAGCAGAATATGCGGAAATTATGTTAGGAATTCATGAGAAAATGAGCTTGCGGCATTTAGTATTGAGAATCTCGGCTAACCCAATATTATGCGTTATTATGCATTCAATTGTCTATTTTTGTAGCTAACGCAGGAAGTGGATGCAAACGCGGAAGCCAGACTACCGAAGAGACGACCGCATGCAGAGAAACTCTCCATCGCAAAGGCGAATGCATTCGATCAACGATTGGATGTTGCGGTAATCAGCCGCATGCGTCCATCGCATAGGAGTTACGATCGTCAAGCGATTGCAGTCACCATGTAGAAGTTGCAGTATTAAGAAATGCGGTTAATGCATGATTGCGTCTACACGATACCGCATAATAGAGGGATCAACGCAAGGTTGGTGGAATGAACACATCAACGCATATCTCGGGAAAATCAAAAGACGATGTTGACATTTCACCTACCACTCCGTTAGCAACAGAGATTCAGAAAAGGACTAACGCGCTGCGAATGTCAGAATCAGAGCAGTCCATTAATGTTGTCCGCGATCAAGCTCTATAAATAGAAGTCGTTGAGCAAAATTGTAAATTATCCAGGGTTATCCTTACGATCCAGACTAATGCGTGAGAAGAAATCTTGAGAGTTCTTCATCTCCCTCATCCATTCCAAGTGACGACCGAAGCCTTCGATCGGAGCTAGATCTCGAGAGAGTCAGCTCCACCGCCCTTCCATGGCACCACTAGCAGCCTTGACACACATCTGCTAGAAGCAAGACATTGCTTCCAGCTAGTCATTTCATTTTCTCTTCTTTTCTTATATTGTATTGTATTACATTTTGGGATTAAGGAATTAATATATTATGTGTTCAATGCATTTCTATGTTTCCTTTGATTCCATCTCCATCTTCTTTACTTAGCATCCTTAACTTTAATTGCATCACTTAGTGAGATTGCTAGAGTATTGCATACTTAGTCATGTGGATTAGAGATATAAAGCATGTAGCAAACCACCGAGAAGTGTGCGTTACGTGAGTGTGTGAGAAAACCTTATTTGCTTAGTGTGAAGCTATAGTAACGCTTGTCTATAGGCGGACGCAACGCTTGTCTATGAGTAAAGTCAGCAACAACTAACTGCCCAGGAGGGTAAGTGGTTGGTCGCATTAAGCAATGTAAGCAAGTATTCACTAGAGATAGGAATAATCTTATGTTAGCCAAGTTTATGTGGTTACCTTGTCTTATGAGCGCATCATTCATCATTTAGGCATACTTGAGAGAGTAGTCTAAAAACCAAAAATCTAAGACTCGAGAGAGTGGATTGGAATGCATAAGCAAGAATGGAGAACTTAGAGATAAGCTTCATTTGCTATTACACAGTGTATGCACCCTACGGATAGGATATTGCTTGCATCCAAAAGTAGGATACGGTGGTATGCAACTATCATGCTCATGCGATGAGAGCACTTGAGCGGGTTATGGAGATTTAGGCATAGGCTTTTCGGCACTATCGCATATACATCGCATGCGTCCTAGAATTAGGCTCAAGTGTGTGTAGCATGATTGCATAGCTTGCATTGGCTGAGATTGCCCCCCTTACGGTCAAGCTTAGGGTTGCGATGAAGACATCTCCACATTTTATCTATTTTTCCATCCACTTACTAGGCTCAACAGTTGTTCGTGTCTCTATCTCTCATTCATACTTCTCACTGCGTGCTTGTTAGTTAGGAGTAGAATAGTTGTAGCAATAGAAACCCTCCATTCTTTTTATTCAACGCCGCATACACATTACCGCATACGTCTAGCTACAAGTCCCTGAGTTCAACCTCGGATCACCCGAGAAACTTGTGTTCGCGTTATACTTGACGTGAGCGTAAGAAACCTTGTGAAGGAATGCATAGTCATCGCATACATTCATTAACGCATAGTTCACTTCAACGCATGACCACCGACGATGATAATCAACGCATACATTGAGAACATGCCTCGCATATTGCGTTCACATAATTTAGTCATCAATAATTGATAACTAAATTTCCATCATCAAACACATCTCGACCAAGAGAAGGTGTGTGGCGCCATATCGTTCAAGCCCTGGAATCAGCCCTTAAGGGAGCTCATCTATCTTCCCCTACATCAGGGAAGGAGTGAATTCCATCTTATGTAGCTGAGTTACCAGCTCCCAAATCAGACGAATCCCCAAAATGGTAGGTTTGAATCGGCGACCTGGCCAGTCGTACCCATACAAATCAAGGACGCCCTCAATGGCAGAGTTCCCAACTCACTCAAGATTGAGGTCATGTTACCTATGGTCATCCTAGTGAAGTGAAGTCTCTGTCATGAACGGTGTTATATAAGGAGACGTTAACACTTCGTGGTCAGGTCTTATACAAACTCTTTGTTAGGACGCCCCGCTCGCATATCCCAACATGAATGATCAGAATCAGACAATCTGTGACAAGTCACAACACTTGTGACCATTCCACAAAGGCGGGCCGCAATCGTAGCGTTACCAGGATAAGGTTTCCCTCCTATATCCATATACTACAGACCATTTTGGTTATCTCTCAAGACATGATCCACTTGTATGCCACCACATACATGCTTAAGTTACATACAGATAACCAAGGATTTTAAGTTTATTGGTTTGTGGTAAAGCAAATAAAACATGGAACTGAGCAAAATACAAGATGTGAAGTAAAATATTATATATTATACAACACAGGCATTCGTACAAGCTGTTTACAAACTACAGGACACGAGACTTTAGGGCATCAACCCCAACACTTATACCATCAAATTACGCATTTTAATTTAGCCATTTGTTTCATAGTAGGATAAACGTATAATTACTTTTTATGATATGTGGTGTGATAAATGGATACATTTGATTCTTTATTTTTCAAATATGAAAAATTGGGCTGTATTTAATGGAAACATTAGTATTATGAATATGTAATTCATTATTATGATATAATTATTACCTTTAACTTTCATATTTTATTGTTTAATGATCAATATAACAAATATGTTTAAATTAAACATAAAATATAGATTGTGAATAATTTGATAAATAATTGACATTTTTTTTGTGGGAAATTCAATCCCAACGAAATGAAATGAAAGATAAGGATGGGGATGAGGAAACCATCTTACCCCCACTCCATCTTTATCTTTATACCACCAAATTACGTTTGTGAAATTTGACAATTTGCTACTTAGAACGACAAGTGTATAATTACTTTTTATGGTATCTGGTATGTGAAGGAAATTGAATCTGGGATTTCCATGAATAGTGGAATAGATCATTCCAAATTACAATCATGTATGAACTTTACAATTACAGTCGTAAACAAAACAAATAGTTATGCAATTGTTACGGAAATTATAGCATGATAACTACAAATGAACAAAGCGAAAGCTACAAACATTTGTAGACTCATCTCCACGCTCCTTGCTCACGAACGCTCGAATACAACAACCTCGAACGCTCAAACAACACAACCGCTCCGCAGCACGTACACCGCGCACCTGATCTCAACGATCGCCTCGGTCACGAACACTCCAGCAAGAACATGAATGGCCTCCACAAAACCTCGACAGTGTCAAGCTAGGCCAATAACCGTTATGCCCCTATAGTTACATCTAACTCATTAAGTATCACTGATCCCTCTAATGAACATAAGTCATAGTTCTACTATGATTGAGTCTTCTTTTCCAAAAAGAAGCTGTGGCCACTATGTTCAAGCCCCGGAATCAGCCCTTAAGGGAGCAATCTCTCTACATATTCCTGCTTCAGGAAAGGAGTGAATTCCATCTTGTGGATTGAGTTCCCAGCACCCAGATCAAACAAGTTCCCAAAAGGTTAGGCATGTTGAGTTGGCAATCTGGCCACTCTCACTCATACTAATCAAAGGACCGCCTTCAAAGGTAGGGGTTCCCAAAACACTCAAGATTGAGGTCGTGTCACCTATGCCCGTTTAGGTGAGATGCAAGTGTCTAGTATCAACGGCGTTATATATAGAGTCTAGTCATCTCGTGGTCCAGGTCTTATACAAACTCTTTGTATAGGACACTCTCACTTGCACGTCTCCAAATGAATGGTCAGTATCTACCATTTGTAGTAGTTTACAAAACTTGCAAACCTCTACAAAGTGGGCCGTATCCGTAGTGTCACCAAGATCAGGTATCCCACCTTAATCCTTATACTACAGACCTATTTAGGTTATCACTTAAGGAATGATCCACTTGTATATCACATATACATGCTTAAGTTCACATAAGATAACCATGGAGCTTTGTTTATTGGATATGAGTAAATGTCAGAATTAAATAACATTTATTTTATTCATCGAACAATGTGTATCTTTACAAAATAACGAGACTCCGGGAGAATTAGGACACCAATCCCAACAATATGATAAATGGATACATTTAATTCTTGGTTTTTTCAAATATGAAAAATTCGATTTTATTTAAAGGTAAAATTAGTATTACTAATGTCGAAGTCACTATTATTATATAACTCTTATATTTAATTTTCATATTTTATTGTTTTGTGATGAATATAACAAATAGGTTTAAATTATACATTAAATTTAGTTTGTTAATAAATTGAAATATAAATGATATTTAAAACAATGAGAATTTTTTTCATGGGAAATCCAATATCGGCAAAATGAAAAGGAAGCAGGGATAAGGATGAGGAAACCATCTCACCCCGCTCCATCTTTATCCTTGTACCATCAAATTACATCTTCGTAAATTGGCAATTTGTTTCATAGCACAACAAATGTATAATTACTTATAATGGTATATGGTGTGATAAATTGATACAATTAATTCTTTATTTTTCAAATTTGAAAAATTGGACTTTATTTAAAGGTAATTTTAATATTATTAATGTTAGAGTCATTACTATTACATAATTATTATATCTAACTTTCATATTTTATTGTTTAATGACTAATATAACAAATATATTTAAATTGAATATAAAAGTAACATCATTCTTATTAATATGCAAGTCATTATTATTATATAATTTTTATATTCAATTTTCATATTTTATTGTTTAATGATCAATATAACAAATATGTTTAAATTGAACATTAAATTTAGATTGTTAATAATTCAATAAGCAACTTACACTAACAAAAGATATTTAGTGGAAAATTCAATTTCGCGAAATGAAATGGGAGCGAGCATGGGGATGAGAAAGCCATCTCACACTACTCCATCTCTCTCTTATACTGTCAAATTACGCCTTTGCAATTTGACAATTTGTTTTATAGTATGACAAATGTATAATTACTTTTTATGGTATTTTATGTGATAAATTGATATATTTGATTTTTTATTTCTCAAATTTGAAAATTTGGATTTTATTTAAAGATAAAATTAGTATTATTAATGTCGAAGTCATTCTTATTATGTAATTATTATATTTAACTTTCATATTCAATTGCTTAATGATCAATATAACAAGTATGTTTAAATTGACTAATACGTTTAGATTGGAATAATTCAGTAACTAATTGATGTTGAAAATGTTGGGTTTTACGTCCTAAAACTCGTGGTATGTAAGCAATGGAACTTATTCTGAAAGTTCAATAAGGTGTTATTGAATAGATGTTTTGCTTGATAGAAATCCAATAAACCTGAAAGTCCCTTGATTATTGGATGAGTACTTGAACTTTAGGTGAAGACATAAAGGTGGATCAGGTTCGAGTAAATAGTCAAAATGATCTATAGTATATGAATAAGGTTACCTTATTCTGGTAACACTATTGGATGCG
Organism: Benincasa hispida; assembly: GCF_009727055.1. Lineage (NCBI taxonomy): Eukaryota > Viridiplantae > Streptophyta > Magnoliopsida > Cucurbitales > Cucurbitaceae > Benincasa > Benincasa hispida. The sequence continues at coordinate 46,410,002 of NC_052352.1, forward strand.
GCCTGCTCTGTAGCTGTTACAAAGAGTTGTAAAGTGCTACAAACAAAGTAATCCTAATTCGTTCATGTTAAGACATGAGAAGTGGAGGTGTCCTAATGCAAAAAGGGTCTGTACAAGATTGGACCACGAAATCAATCACTCTTACTTTGTAACGCTATTTACTGTTTAAGACTGACTATTTCAATGCGATGACCTAGGTAACTTGACCTTAATCTTAAGCTAACTATGAACTCTTGTTTATTGGAATTATTCTTAGATTTACATAGATGAGGGTTGGCTCAAAAGCGCTGGCTCAATAACCTCCCATTTCAGGGGTAAGACCGCATAGATAGCTGGGGACATAGGGTGCAAGAGAAATTCACTCCTACCCACTTTTAAGGATAGTAGATAGGTTGTTCCCTTAAGTGCTGATTCTGGTCTTGAACAAGGGGCCCCACCCTCTCACTGGCGCCGAGAGGAACTTGGTTTTGTTGATTGGATCACAAAACAATTGTTCATTAGGTGATCAGTGGGGACCTAAGGAATAAGAGGTAATTTCAGGGGTAAAACAGAGATTCGACTCAGCCGTTATTAACAACAACCTGTGAAGAGTTGACTTACTAATCATGGTTATATCGAGTAGACATAAAATATGTACAGTGAGGGGAGTTCAACTATGGGCTTTAGTGGAGTGACCCATTAGTTAACGAATAGGGATTAGATCGGTCTAATGAGTTTAGCCGATTAATCTTGGATCGCTGAGCCCATGATCTGTAGGTCTAGATGTCCCCTACTAGCTCGGAAATGGATTAGGTCTAGGGTAGCGTGAAATAAGTTAATTTGAAACGTTCACATTAGAATCAAACAAAATTGGAGAATAATATATTTAAATATGACTTATATTATGAAGATGGATTTGTGTAAAATTAATTTAATATTGGATATTAAATTAATTAGAATTATTTAAATTATTTAAATAATTATTTATTAATTTTATTAGAAAATTAATTTATGAAATAATTTATAAATTTTGATTTTAGAAATCAAATGTGATTTTAAAAATAATTTTGGATTTTGAAACAGGAAATACATGAAAGGAAAAATGGGAATTTTCAACTCCATCTTCAAGTAGCTCACTAACAACCCACCATCTTCAAGCTTCATTTACTCCAAGCATGAGCTGCATCTCATGCAGCCTTTCTCTTTGCATGATAGTCTGCAATATATTGAAGAGATTGGAGTGATTGTGAGGTAATGCAACTGATAGAATTTTAGCTGAAAATTCGTGTGAAGAAGGTGTTCTTCATTAGGTTTCTGGTATGAGGATTCTCCAAGTTTCCTTTGATTCCAGCTTATTTTGAGTCTCACAACTTAATCTAGAGCACCAACAGAATAGTAGGGAAGATCTTGTGGTGGTCTGCATAAAGATTTGGAGGAATTAACAGTTGGAAATCGAAATTTCAAAAGTTCTTCAAAGGTATGTCTTGAAACCCACTAAGTTCTACTTGAGCATGTTTTCGTTTCTGCCAAATTAATCAATTGTGCTTATCAATCCTCGTCGTTTCTGCTGCGTGCTGCTACCATCCAGCAATTGGTATCAGAGCATCATATAAGCATTCAATTCAGTTTAATTTTGGTTTGGTGGGTGTTTTATATGATAAATATCAAACTTTTGTAATAATATGGTTTTCTCAGTTTTGGCTTTTAATTTTTCTTTAATTTCTTTTTTAAATTTGTAATTGGCACTTGTTTGATGCACTTAGCAATTTATTTGGAGTCATTAGAGTTGAATTTAAGCTATAATTCAAAGAAATAAGCGATGCACTTAGCAATTCATATCGTCGTTGAGCTTCAGTAGCTAGACGATCATTTAGCTTCATGCGTTAGACGATGTGAAGAAAAGCTAAACGATCGTGTATCTTCGGGCATTGATCATTGAAGTGTTGTGTGCTAGACAATCATGTACCTCCGGGAGCTAAACGATGCGTTGTATTGCTATACGACGGCACTACATGATAGTGTAGCTTCGCGTGGGAGCTAAGCGATGCGTTTAGTTGCTATACGTTAACACTAAACGATCATTTACCTTTGATCGGCAGCTAAGCGATGCATTGAGATGCTATGTGATAGCACAACGCGATCGTTTACCTATGTGCGGCAACTGAGCGATGTGTTAAACGATCAAGACGAGGCGCTAGACGATGTCGTTAAGCGATCGTGTAGTAAATGTCTGCCGTTAGATGATGGAAGCAAGCAACATTGATAGTGGGTAGAAATGCACGTTATTATACCTCAAATAAGTAAAACAATCAGAGAATGCGATAATAAAAATAAGCAATATCATGTCCAAAAGCGCTAAACTGAGAAAATTGCGATTGCATGGGCCTTCTCATAAAAGTAGTTAATTTACCTATTTTGTGCAGGAAATATGCGTTGGCGAGAGTAAAATTGCAATCGAAGGAATTAGGCGTCCACGTGCTTGGAATATTGCGAAAGTCATGCGATTGTATGCGATCGTGGGAAATTACTCAAAAAGGTGACCGTATAAAGAATGTGCATCAAGATGATGGCACAATAAATCACGATGGGATGAAAAGCTGATGATGGTCGAATCCAAATTTAGTTGATAGGCTGTTAAAGCCATACTGTAGCAAGTACACTCAACTTTCGGTGACCATTAATCGGCGCATCAGAGCAGGAGATTTAATGACCGCCCATCATTGCAATCATTAGAGAGAAAGGTTGCTTCACCTTGAGTTCTATAAATACTGAAGGCCACCATTGTAAAAAGGAGTTTTTTTTTCAAGAAGATAGATCATATACAAGTTAAAGAGTTGTTAGTCCATTCACGTACATACTTATACTTAGACTTAGAAGACAGAGACGAGCTAAGAGACAAAGAAGCCGAAAGATCATTCCCAGACAGATCGAGAGACTGCCGAAAAGGGTTATAAAGGGAGAGAGGGCCAACACTTACAAGAGAAAAAATATTCATCTAGATAGTGTTGGAGTGAAAAAGACGGTGTAAAAGGCTACGGGAAGTAAGACATTGCTTACTGGGCTTCTTATCTCTAAATTTCATTTTTTATTTTATATTATGCACTTTACTTATAGAAAATGGAATTCTTATTTCAATCTATGTTCAATCTCTCCACACTTCGCATGAGTAGCTAAATTTCCAAATGGGTTGAGAAGCACTTAGTTAGCATGACCTAGGATTTACATTTTATGTGATCATCTTTTCTTATGTATGCGTCATTTACCCTTTAAAGATACTTGAGAGAGTAGTTTAAAGATAGAATCTAAACTTGAGAGAGGCAGATTAGAATCTAGGCTTGAGAGAGTCAGATTAGAACCGCATAAGCAAGAGATAGAAACTTAGACATAAGTTCTATTGCTATTAACACATCGCATGCACCCTAGAAATAGGATATGATAGTATGTAGTCACCTTGTGTATGTGTGCATCGTTCATCATCGCATAGACAAGAATAGAGGCTTAGACATAAGTCCTATCGACTTTTTCATATACATCGCATGCGTCCTAGAAATAGAAGTTATGGCATTTACATTGTGAGATGATGTGCTATTATTTGTGTGTAGCATGATTACATAACTTGTAGTAATCTTAGGAAGTGTTAGCTAAACCCCTTCTCAACCCGTTCATCGCATACTCATTGTAACTCTCGATTTCATCAACTCTTCGTTCAAACTTCGTCACATAGGAAATTCTTTTAATCAAAACATCATCCAACTTATTTATTTTCACCACCGCAAGAGAATCAAATTAACTGTTGCATATTTACTCAGTAGTCCCTATGTTCGACCCTGGACTTACTAGGAAACCTAGTGAGATTTATACTTGGGTCTTATTAGGAAAACTTGCATGTGCAATACATAACTCATCACTGCAAATACAGACCATAATCGCATCACATTCACAACGCATCAAACATGCATTGAAAGTATGTTATAATTTGTTATAATATATAGTATGCATGTTAGGGTTTCCTGTATTTAATATAATGGTTATATTAAATATTGAATGCCTTTATGTATGTTGTGGATGTTTAGCATGTCTAAAGTTTTATAAGCTGTTATAAAATTGGGTTAGACATTTAAAATCTATAACAAAGAACAATTGCATGCTCACGTAGGTTAACCACTTATTTTAATAGTTAAAATAGGTCATTAAACTTGTAAAAGTAGGGTTACAAACTCAACTGGTATATAATCCTGTCGAAGGTTGGGGGTATTTAAGTTGACAGTCTATGGAACACCTCTTATCTGGGGATTATGGTCGAATTATTGAGCATTGGTAACTAGTTTTATGAGTATACGTGAGCAATGTGAGGTAATAAAACGGTTTATCACCTAGACATCGTAGGTTTAAGTACATTTATAAGTGTTATACTTTGATAAACCACATAGACTTATGGTTGTTTTTATTAGTCGGAAAAGAACCTAAGTATGAATTTACCCAAAATTAGAACACTTCAGTGGTAGTCCAATAACTTCTATATGATAGATTTATTAAAAAACTTCAGTGGGAGATTAATAACATATATGATATGTTATTTTTAGCTCTCGCGTCCCTAAGAGTTCACAGTCTGGATTTAAGCGGTACTTCGTGTCACCCTGGAAGTGACCTCCATTCGGAAAGTATTTTTTAGCTTAAATTTAGATTCTGGTGAATAAGGGGAAGTTGTTCCAACAGAAATCAAGTGTACGATTTCAACTACCACGTCTCCATATAGTTCACACCGTGAGATTCATATGACGTTTCTGTCACCCTGGAAGTGACCTCCATTCCGAAAGTAGATGTATGAGTCAATACCAAGGTGAATGGGGGAAGCAGTTCATAGTAAGTGGGTGAAGGAAATGTGTCAACATATCCTGCGGTCTCTTCCGTTAGTTTGGACCGTGAGATTCCTACGTTGCACCTGCTAGTTAGCTTTAAGTGTCCCTTTGCTAGTTGTTTAACGAGGCTATCCCCTCGGAGGGTTGTAACATAAGATTCAGAACAAATCAAGCACCAAAAATGGATAAGATTTCTTAGGTCCATTCCCAACCTTTACTCTCCACTACGGTAGCATAGTTGGGGTCGCCCTCTGACATCTGAAAACGGAGGATTACACTTACAGAATTATTAAGTGTTATAATTTATGACCAAAAGTGGTACCTAAATGACTATTAGAATATGAGTTATTCTGGAGATAGAATTAAGACAAGAATGTCTTGTTGTAGTATCGTTGCAAAAGAATAATCTTGGGTACATTATTAAAATTTCTAAAACTTGATTAGATTTAAAAGCAATTCACTTATAGAATTTGTTTATAGTTTCATAATGACGAGTGCAATAATATAATTGTTGGCATCGGATAAACTCATCGGGGATAACTATGTGACCTGGAAATCAAATCTAAACATGATACTTGTGTTAAACGATTTACGGTTTGTCTTAATGGAGATTTGTCCTCCCATTCCTAGCTCTAACAAAAACCGAAATGTTCGGGATGTATATAACAGATGGGTCAGGGCAAATGATAAAGCCCATGCTTATATCCTCGCCAGCCTATTTGATGTTTTGGCAAAAAAACATGAGGATATGAGTATTGCCAAAGAGATTATGGAATCTCTGCGAGGTATGTTTTAACAATCGTCCTTCACCCTGAGGCATGATGCCATCAATTACGTTTACAATAGTCGCATGAAAAAGGGGACCAATGTTCGTGAACATGTCCTGGACATGATGGTTCACTTTAATATGGCAGAAGTAAACGGTGCTGTCATGGACGAGAAAGGTCAAGTTGGTTTTATTCTGGAATCTCTTCTGAAGAGTTTTTTGCAATTCTGTACGAATGTATTGATGAATAAAATTGAATACAGCTTGACTACTCTACTGAATGAGCTACAGGCTTACCAGACAATGTTGAGAACAAAGGGTCTGGAGTCAGAAGTAAATATTACTACTGTTGAGAAGAGAGGAATGTCCTCCAAGCCTGATGTTGCTCCTCTTCAAAGAATAATAGTATTCGTGTGAAGAAGGGTAAAGGGAAAGGGAAGAAGAAACCCGCTGGAAAGAAAGGTAAGGAAAACGTTGCAGATAAAGGAAAGTGTTTCCACTGCAACGAAGAAGAACACTGAAAGAGAAATTGCCCTCAGTATCTTACCGAGAAGAGAGCAGAGAAAGGTAAACAGGCTAACTAGTTCCTGGGGGCCGTTTGCTCATCTCAACTAGTGGGAGAAGTTGCTGCTTGATTTTACTGTTTTTGTAAATCTTGTAAAGAACAAATTATTTTTGTGATAAATGAAGTGTTCATTTTCAGAAATTATGTTTATTCTAGCAACTTCTATTAAAGAATCAAATTGTTAAAAGCCATTTGTAAATATTTAGATATTTAAATGGCTAGATCAAAGTATAAAAAATTTAAAAGTTTCCAGATCTGACTGTTAACAAAAAGTTGTTAAGACAAGTCAGACACGCCTTACTCAAAGAGTTGAGAGTACCTCAATGTAGTAGGAGGAAAGTGTGCTTCCTTGCCATTAATACGATGCAATCCCCATATAGTATAATTAAAAGCCTATTGTATACTGACATGTTTACAACGATTCTCTCGGCTAAAGTGTTGAGAGTCACCTAGTAGGACTAGGAATACCAGATTAATAACCTAAAGCAAGTGGGAGAAATATCGGGTATGGGATACCGAATGGTAAACCATGGGTATGGATGCCCTAGTTTATTGTATTTCTATATAAAACTCAGAAACTCAATCTTATATATCAGATTTATAATTTACCACTAGAGTTTTAGTCCAAGTGGGAGTTTGTTGGGTTTTATGTCCTAAAACTCGTGGTATGTAAACAATGGAACTTATTCTGAAAGTTCAATAAGGTGTTATTGAATAGATGTTTTGCTTGATAAAAATCCAATAAACCTGAAAGTCCCTTGACTATTGGATGAGTACTAGAACTTTATGTGGAGACATAAAGGTGGATCAGGTTCGAGTAAATAGTCAAAATGATTTATAGTGTATGAATAAGATTGGATACCTTATTCTAGTAACACTATTGGATGTGGTCTGCTCTGTAGTTATTACAAAGAGTTGTAAAGTGCTACAAACGAAGTGATTCTAATTCGTTCATGTTGGTACGTGAGGAGTGGGGATGGCCTTGTGCAAAAAGGGTTTGTACAAGATCAGACCACGAAATCAGTCACTCTTACTTTATAACGTTGTTTACTGTTTAAGACTGAGTATTTCAAAGCAATGACCTAGGTAACTTAACCTTAATCCTCAGCTAACTATGAACTCCTGTTTATTTGGAATTATCCTTAGATTTGCATAGGTGAGGGTTGACTCAACAGCGCCGGCTCAATAACCTCCCATTTTAGGGGTAAGACCGGATAGATAGCTAGGGACATAGGGTGCAAAACGACTTCTACCCGCTTTTAAGGATAGTAGAGAGGTTGTTCCCTTAAGTGCTGATTTTGGGTCTTGAACAAGGGGCTCCGCCCTCTCACTGGCCCGAGAGGGACTCGGTTTGGTTGATTGGATCAGAAAATAATTGTTCATTAGAAGATCAGTGGGGACCTAAGGAACAAGAGGTAATTTCAGGGATAAAATAGAGATTCGACTAAGTCGTTATTACGAACAACTTGTGAAGGGTTGAATTGCTAATTATGGTTATATCGAGTGGACATAATATATCTACAGTGAGGGAAGTTCAACTATGGCCTTTAGTGGAGTGACCTATTAGTTAATGAATGGGGGTTAGATCGGTCTAATGAGTTTAACCGATTAATCTCGGATCGTAGAAGCCCATGATCTGTAGGTCTACGAGGTCCTCTACTAGCTCGAAAATGGATTAGCTCTAGAGTAGCATGATAAGTTAATTTGAAACATTCAAATTAGAATCAAATGGATGAGAATATATATTTAAATATGACTTAAATATTTGAAGATGGATTTATGTAAAATTAGTCTAATATTGGATGTTAAATTAATTAGAATTATTTAAATTGTTTAAATAATTATTTATTAACTTTATTAGAAAATTAATTTATAAATTTTGATTTTAGAATTTAAATGTGATTTTAAAATCAATTTTGGATTTTGGAAATAGAAAATACACAAAAGGAAAAATGAGATTTTTCAACTCCATCCTTAAGTAACTCACTAACAACCCACCATCTTCAAGCTTCATTTACTCCAAGCATGAGCTGCATCTCATGCAGCCTTTCTCTTTGCATGATAGTTCATAATATATTGAAGAGATTAAAGTGATTTTGAGGCAATGCAACTGATAGAATTTTAGCTGAAAATTTGTGTGAAAAAGGTATTCTTCATTGGGTTGTTGATGTGAGCATCCTCCAAGTTCTCTTTTACTCCAACTTATTTTGAGTCCCACAACTCAATCTAGACCACCAAGAGGATAGTAGGAAAGATCTTGTGGTGGTCTGCATAAAAATTCTACTTGAGCATGTTTTCGTTTCTGTCAAAATTTATCAATTAGAGTGCTTATCGAATCTCGTCGCTTCCGCTGCGTGCTACTACCATCCAACAATTGGTAATACCGAATGAAAAAAAATGAGATTTTTTATAGTAAAAAATTCAATCTCAACGAAATAAAATAGGAGCAAGGATGGGGATGAGAAAGCCATCTCACCCCGCTCCATCTCTATCCTTATTCCATCAAATTACACCTTTGAAATTTCGCAATTTGTTACATAAAACGACAAGTGTATAATTACTTTTTATAGTATGTCGTGATAAATGTATACATTTACTTCTTTATTTTTAAAATTTGAAAATTTTAATTTTATTTAAAGGTAACATTAGTATTATTAATGTTGAGGTCATTATTATTATATAATTATTATATTTACCTTTCATATTTTATTGTTTAATGATCAATATAACAAGTATGTTTAAATTAAAAACTAAATTTAGGTTGTGAATAATTTCATAAGTAATTGATATTAGAAAAAAAGGCAATGAGATTTTTTTTCTTGGAAAATCCAATCTCATCAAAATGAAACAGAAGCATGGATGGGAATGAGGAGACCATCTCACCCCACTCCATATCTAGCCTTATACCATCAAATTATGATTTTTAATTTGGCGATTTGTTTTATTGCACCAAAAATTGTATAATTACTTTTTATGGTATGTTGTGTCCCATCTTTCAAATTTGAAAATTTGGATTTTATATAAAGGTAACATCTATTATTAATGTAGAAGTCATTATTATTATGTAATTTTTATATTTAACTTTCATGTTTTATTGTTTAATGATCAATATGACAAATATGTTTAAATTGAACACTAAATTTATATTGTTAATAATTTGATAAGTAAATTACATTAAAAACAAGATATTTTTGTAGTGCAAAATTCATCTCACGAAATGAAATGGGAGAAAGGATGGGATGAGAAAGTCATCTCACCCCACTCTATCTCTATCCTTGTACCGTCAAATTACGTCTTTGTAATTTGGAAATTTGTTTCATAGTTGGACAAACGTATAATTACTTTTAATAGTATTTCATGTGATAAATGGATATATTTGATTTTTTATTTTTCAAATTTAAAAAATTGGATTTTATTAAAGATAACATTAGTATTATTAATGATGAAATCATCCTAATTATGTAATTATTATATTTAACTTTCATATTTTACTGTTTAAGGACCAATATAACAAATATGTTTAAATTGAATATTAAATTAAGATTAAGAATAATTTGATAGGTAATTGATATTTACAAAAACAATGAGATTTTTTTCGTGGGAAATCCAATCTCAACCAAATTAAATGAAAGCATGGATGCAGATGAGGAAACCATCTCACCCTGCCACATCTCAATCCTTATACCATCAAATTAAGATTTTTAATCTGGCAATTTGTTTTATTGCACGACAAATATATAATTACTTTTTATGGTATGTTGTGCTATCTTTCAAATTTGAAATTTTGGATTTTGTATAAAAGTAACATTAGTATTATTAATATGGAAGTCATTATTATTATATAATTTTTATATTTAACTTTCGTATTTTATATTGTTTAATGATTAATTGAACATTAAATTTAGATCGTAAATAATTTAATAAGTAATTGATGTTTTAAAAAATGATATTTCTTTTTGTGAAAAAATCAATATTAGCGAAATAAAATGAGACCAAAGATGGGGATGAGAAAGCTATCTCACCCCACTCCATCTCTATCTATATACTATCAAATTACGTCTTTGAAAATTGGCAATTTATTACATAGAACGACAAGTGTATAATTACTTTTTATGGTATGTGGTGTGATAAGTGGCTATATTTACTTTTTTATTTTTCAAATTTGAAAAATCTAATTTTATTAAAAGGTAATATTAGTATTATTAATGTTGAAGTCATTATTATTGTATAACTATTATATTTACCTTTTATATTTTATTGTTTAATGATCAATATAACAAAACTGTTTAAATTCAAAATAAATTTAGATTTTGAATAATATGATGAGTAATTGATATTTTTTTTAAAAAAAAAACAACGAGATATATTTTTCGTGGTAAATCCAATCTCACTGAAATGAAATGGAAGCATGGATGAGGATGAGGGAACCATCTCACCGTGCTTCATATCTATCTTTATAACATCAAATTACACTTTTTAATTTGACAATTTGTTTCATAGCAGGACAAACGTATAATTGCTTTTTATGGTATATGGTGTGATAAATTGATACATTTAATTCTTTATTTTTCAGATAGGAAAAACTGGAGTTCATTTAATCGTAACATTTGTATTATTAATGTTGAAGTAATCATTATAATATAATTATTACCTTTAACTTTCATTTTTTATTGCTTAATGTTCAATATAATAAATATGTTTACATTTTTTTAGAATAGATGATATTATTATACAACAACAAGGAGGATCCCATAGCCCGGGATCAAGGCATCAAAGCAACTAAGCACAAGTAAAGACAAGGCAACAAAACGAAAACAAAGTCAACATGATAAGACCAGAACAAAACCAACACATAGACACAAACTCGCAAACCACCAGGAAGAAAGGCAGAGAAAAGAACCCAAAACCCCTCAAACTAGGGTCTACGGCAAAACAGAGAACAACGTGAAGTTCAAAAGTAAAAAAAAACATCTGTACACACACTAGATAAAACAAAAAGGTCAACCTGCCAAGAAGTAGCACGAGCACGAACCGTAGAGACCATAAGGTGAACCAGAGTAGACACTGACCTCGGTCGACCTCCATGTAGCCGCCGATTACACTCTTGCCAGATGTAGTATATGGACGCACACCAAAAAATACGGAACAACTTACTACGCACCCCCTTACCGAACCCCACTCAGGCACAACCAACTTCAAACTCTTACATCACCAACCATGCCATTCCCGATAACGTCGGCAACCCAACTGGCACACTAGACCACACCTCTTTCCCAAACCCACACTCAAAAAATAAATGATCCCGTGACTCCACACCTCCCCCACACAGAAGACACCCCCCTCTAACAACATACCCCAACTCCTCAACCAATCCTCGTACCCAACCTGTCCCTCACTGCTAACCACACACAGAAAGAGTGACGCGGAATACCACCCCCCGCCTAATAAATACCAGCACAAAAAACTCTAAAACGACGAGGACGTATACTCTCCCAAGCACTAACGATAGAAAATAGACCACTAGAATCCGACATCCAAACCCAATAATCCTCTCCCCTCACCTTAGGCCCCACTGCCTGGATAAGACCCCAAATCGCAAGCAGCTCTCAAGACACTGTATGCCACCTCCAACCTCCCTCACCATCCAAGAACTCCGACAACTGCACTTCCAAACTACTCCTTGCATTATGAACCACCGTAGACCCGTATGAATCCAAAATTGCGCCCTTCGGCAGCCAAGGATCCCACCAAACAAAACAAGACCGTCCATCGCCAATCATTAAAAGACCAAATGCTTGAATATATCTCTACTTCGCAAGATAGCCCTCAAGCACCAAGACCTCCCAACCTCACTCCGAACAGCCCACAACGACTACCCACACAAAACATACTCCTCCACCTATGCCAACCATAGTGACCCTGATTTATTTAAGAGAAGCCAGAGGAGCTTCATAATAGCAGCCCGGTTCCAAGAGGCCACATGCTTCACACCAAACCCCCCTCCCAACGCCCCTCAGCAGCTAAGGATCCCACCAAACAAAACAAGACCCTCAAACGACCCATCAATAAAGGTAAACCCAGATACCTAACAGGCAACGAACCAAGAAAGACACCTATACACGCAGCTAGTTCCTCCGCGTCCCCAGATTCTACACCCGCAACAAACATGGAACTCTTCCCAACATTTGCAACTAACCCAGACAGCTCTGCAAACTCTATCAATACTTGTCTCACAAACTCCAAAGAATCTCTCTCAGTTGCACAGAAAATCATCAAATCGTCTAAAAAAACCAAATGAGTTAGGC
>NC_052352.1:46424151-46425801 GCF_009727055.1 Benincasa hispida
TCACGTGATTAGAGGCATACACAGCACCAATATGTACCCTAGCATTGGATACAGTATCCACGGTTCCAAAAATGAATTGATCCCCACTGACATCAATGAAAAAATCATAGACACTCTTCCGCCACATCACCCAAATCCTCCCAACTCCCTACACGTTATAGCTACACAAATAACTTCAGGCATCACCAAACCTACCCATCACCATACCAAAATTCTCACGATGAACCCTCGTCTCAAGCAAACAACAGAAAATAACAAAGGAGGAAGCTAGAAAGTTTGCCACCACCCTACACTTGATAGGGTCATTCAACCCCCTAACATTCCAAGAATACCAAATCATGAATCTTGCAAGAGATCACACCTACCACTTTCCACTGGGCTTTGCCCAAACTCCCGAACATCCCATCCATAATAAGCAACGGATCAGGATTTGTCTGTACTAGTGCCAATGCCAACGAGTCTCCCCCCTTATCACATAAAACATCAAACTGATTACGATCATCAACATGTTTTACAAACTCTGTAATTCTAGGGGACCCATAAAATATTATGCTCTTCAAGGGCGTCGTGCCCAGTGACCCACTACCACCCCTATGCCCTACACCTCCTCTATCACGCCTACGTCAACTAACCATAGTAAATTCATCAACCCTCTCCATGCCCTTAATCTCATCTACTAGGCTAGATCCCCTCGCACCCATACCCAATTCCTACTCCTTCCTCACACTCTCAATTCCTCTATTCTCCTCCAAACACCCCTCATTGATTACCACAATATACAACTCCTGACCCTTCTTCACACCCTGCTGCTCACACACCGCCCCAGTATGCCTAAAGGAACCACAGCAAGAACATCTATGATGTTTCCACTCATACACTACTGGAATAATAAACTCCTATCCCCGCATTCTAACAATGACTGAAGAGAGCATTAACGAATCACCATCCACTTGAATACAAACCCTTGCCTATGATAACCGTCACCGCTCTCTTGTTGCAACATCAAAAGAGACAGGTTTACCTACGGAACTAGCTAACACTACTAAACCCTTATCCGTCTTCAACTCCAGGGGAACACACTCCCATTTAATCCAAATAGGAACAAAATAAAAAACAAAGGTTTCAGGAACAATACCAAGAGACCACTGTCGTAATAAGATGGGCTTGCCACCCAAGTGCCATGGACTATTCTCCAGCACCCAATCTCGTGACTCTACCTTCTGAAAATTAAAGATAATCAAATCGTTATCCAACAAGGTAATAGTCGGCATCTCTACACGTCCCCAAATTCTCTTAATAAGATGACAAATAATAGAATAGGGGAGTTTAGCATCCATAAACTGACCAACTAGAGATTTCTCCCACACACAGACACCCTCATCAATAATCTCCTCACAAGGTTCAACAATACTTTATCATTTTCAACCAATGGGGGAATGAAGTCCAAATTACCCCTCAACTTAGACCCAAAAAGAGTTGCCCACGAATTTCCCCTTTTCACGCCAGATCCAGAACCACACCCCTTCTCTAACCGAACCACCTTTGGACCAAACCCCCTAGCTAAATTGGTTTTAGGAACCGGCTCCTCCTGCTCACGAAGAACATGAATGTCCACCGATCGACCCTCACTTCCACAAAGCCCAGCCCGCG
>NC_052352.1:46428816-46432451 GCF_009727055.1 Benincasa hispida
GTGCCCTTAATCTCATCCACTAGGCTAGCTCCCCTTGCACCCATACCCAAGTCCTGCCCCTTCCTCACACTCTCAATTCCCCCGTTCTCCTCCAACCACCCCTCATTGACTGCCACAATATACAACTCCTGACCCTTCTCCACACCCTGTTGCTCACACACCGCCCCAGTATGCCCAAAGGAACCACAGCAAGAACACTGACGAGGTTTCCACTCATACACTACTAGAATAATAAACTCTTGACCCTGCATTCTAATAGTGATTGAAGGGGCATTAATGAATCACCATCCACCTGAACACAAACCCTCGCATACGATAACCGTCGTCGCTCTCTTGTTGCAACATCAAAAGAGATAGGTTTACCCACGACACTAGCTAACACTGCTAAATCTCTATCCGTCCACAACTCTAGGGGAACACGCTCCAGTTTAATCCAGATAGGAACAGAATAAAAAACAAAGGTTTAAAGAACAATACTTGGAGACCACTGTTGTAATAAGATGGGCTTGCCACCCAAGTGTCACAGACCATTCTCCAGCACCCAATCCCGTGACTTTACCTTCTGAAAATTAAAGATAATCAGACCCTTATCCTACAAGGAAATAGTTTGGCATCTCTACACATCCCCAAATTCTCTGAATAAGACGACAAATAACAAAATACGGGAGTTTGACATCCACAAACTAACCAACTAGAGATTTCTTCCACACACAAACACCCTCATCAATAATCTCCTCATAAGGTTCAACAATAACTTTATCATTTTCAACCAATGGGGGAATGAACTCCAAATTACCCTTCAACTTAAACCTAAAAAGGGTTACCCACGACATTCCCACTTTCACGCCGGATCCAGAACCACCAGAATCACACCCCTTCTCTAACCGAACCACCTTTGGACCAAACCCCCTAGCTAAACTGGTTTTAGGAACCGGCTCCTCCTGCTCACGAAGAACCTGATTTTCACCCGGACCCCCAACACCCTCAAGGCTCTCAGACACCCATTTCACTTTCTGCCCATTAACTAACCCAATACCCAGCCCACTCAGTTCAACCCTCACAACCCGATTTCCTTCTTCAACCCAACACTCCCCATACCAGACCCTTCACCTTCCTCAGAGCAACCATCAGACAACCCAAAATCCTTCACCTCCAAAGAACGAGCACCCAATCCCAAATCGATCTCCAGTCTAAGTAGACGAAAGGGTTGACAAGCAACTCGCCCTTCATTCTTCTCCTTCAGTCTTAAAGGCGACCGCTTATGCACCATCATCACCAACTCTCATCGTGTTAAACCTTCACCTCAATAAGATGTCTGCCGCCAATAAAACCCAGCCTCACCAGTCAACAAGCCACGAACGAAACCCGCGAGCACCTCTACCAATCAACAAGCCACAAACTATACCCTCGGCGGCCGTCGATCGCAGCTTCAAATCCACCCAAACAGGAACCTTAGTCGATGGCGAACATACCAGACGAAAAACCAACCGAACAATCCACCCGAACATACGTGAACAGACGCAAATAGGCCAGACGCGAAACCAACACTGTTTACCACTTGAACCTGTAATAAGTGTCTGCGATGCTTGTTGGATGCAAAGCTATAGGTCCTTCTAGGATCCTTGCAAACACTCACAAAAAAGGCTACTTATATTGAACTATGAATCTATGATGGTCACTCTTAGATCCTAAGACAACTTACTCCAGAATTAGTTCGATCAAGACTAATCCAATGAATTGATTTAAATATCAAATCTAAAGCAAGATTTGAAAGAAATAGACAACATCAAAGGGTTGAATAAGCACAAGTTTTTTACATTGATAATCTGAGTTTTGAAGAATATTACAAGCCATTTTATAGGCCAAATGGTCGTGGATGCAAGAAACTTAAAAGTCATTCAAATACAATTAATTGCAAATTGTAGAAAATAACACCTAGAAACTTGAAACTTAATTGCATACTAAATTATAAGTCCAAATGCAAAACTAGGAATGTAGAAAGTCTTCCAATTGCCTTAAATATCTCCTCTAGAAGGTGGCAAAGTAGATATACACGTTTGACAAGGTTTGACATCACATTTCCCCATGCAATGCACACTTGACAATATTTTCTTCACAAAATCTGCACACTTTTTTTTACTACCATATCATCTTCCAAATTATAGGACTTTTCCATGCCATTTTCATGTCATTCTCTTCTTGACTCATTGAACTAACATTATATAAAACTTTGGTCTCAAAATTATTTTTCGGTCATTGTTAATTTGCTAGTTTTGAAGATGTAGTGTGAATGCCTCTTAAATCTTCTTTGCCTTGCTTCTTGTAATTGGTACTTTAGGTACATGCAATGGTTCAATGGTTGAAGTCATATCATCCCCCCTTTCTTTAAAAGGATTTGTCCTCAAATCAAGGTCTTCATTCCCTACATCAAAAGGAGTTAAATCAGCCACATTGAAAGTAGAACTTACGTTGTACTCACCTCGAAGATCCAATTTGTAGGCATTATCATTAATCCGCTCTATCACTTGAAATGGACCATCTCCTCTTGGTTGAAGTTTAGACATACTTTGATTTGGAAACCTTTCCTTTCGTAGATGTACCCAAACCCAATCATTGGGTTTAAGAATCATTTTCTTTCTCCCTTGGTTCTTGCTATTTACAAGCTTTTGATTCTTCTTTTCAATCCTTTCTTTGACTTCTTTATGCAAAATTTTTATGTATTCTGCTCTTGAAATAGCTGCATCACTAGTAAACATATTAGATGGCAAGGGTGACAAATCTAACGGAGTTAATGGATTAAAACCATACACAACCTCAAAAGGTGCAATGAGTGGTGCTATGTATTGCTCTATTGTAAGCAAACTCTACAAAAGGTAGAGTATCCTCCCAAGACTTGAGATTTTTAGAAATTAATGACCTAAGCAAAGTTCCCAATATTCTATTAACTACCTCAGTTTGCCCATCGATTTTTGGGTGACAAGTTGTTGAAAACAAAAGCTTAGTTCCCAACTTACCCCACAAAACTTTCCAAAAATGGCTTAAAAATTTTGCATCTCTATCACTAACAATGATCTTAGGAATTCTATGCAATCTAACCACTTCTCTAAAGCAAAGATTAGCTATGTTAGTAGCATCATCTTTTTTATTACATGGTATGAAATGTGCCATTTTACCAAACCTATCAACTACCACAAAAATGCTATCATGATGTCTCCTAGTCTTTGGTAGTCCTAAAACAAAATCCATGCTAATATCAACCCAAGGTCCACTAGAAACATCTAAAGGTATGTAAAGACCATGTGGTTGTGTCTTAGACTTAGCCTCCTTACATTTGAAACATTGTTTGCACACTTTATTAACATCCTTTCTCATTTTCAACCAATAAAAATGTTCAGCCAATATGTTATATGTTTTAAATTCCCCAAAATGCCCCATTAATTCTACCCCATGATCATCCTTTACAAGCAACTCTCGAATGGAAATCTTAGGAATACAAAGTTTTCCTTTCCTAAAAATCATTTCATCAAACACAATATAATCATGCACGTTTTTCCCTTCTAAACATTGAATATATACATCATGAAATTCAGATGTCTCTACTTTGTACAAATCAATCATGTGTTTAAAACCAAGAA
>NC_052352.1:46434031-46471596 GCF_009727055.1 Benincasa hispida
TTTTTTTTTTTTTTACTCTTCTCCTTTAACTTACTTTCTTCTCTCCTCTCTTGATCCTCAAATTCTTTTCTTTTCTTTTCTAATTTTATTTGATCACATTATACTTCATATGGAGATAATGGAAGCAAAGTAAACTTCTTCCCATTCAAAGTAAATGTGTACATGTTCAACAAACCATCATATGTGACTTCTAATCATATTGTCGGCCCAATAACATATCACCAACATGCATAGGTACTACATCGCAATGAACCTCATCCTTATATCTTCCCAAAGTAAAAGAAATAAGAACTTGGGAGTTTACCTTCAATTCTCCTTTGTTTGTTAACCATTGAAGTTTATATGGTTTTGGATGTGGACGAGTAGTGAGCTGGAGTCTTTTTACAAGAAAACTACTTACAACATTTGTGCAAATTCCACTATCAATCACCAAGCTACATGGGTTCCTTCAATCAAGCACCTTGTGTGAAATAAGATCTCCCTTTGATCTTCAACTTTCTCCTCCATGATTTGTACATTAAGTACTCTTCTTACAACTAAGGATGTGGACATGACTTTTTTATTGACACAATCTTTGCTTATGTGCCCAAATCCTTTGCACTTCCAATATTGAATGGAACTAGATTTCTCTCTTTCCTCCTTTGAAGCTTCATTCTTTTTAGTATAGGTGCTCTCAGCTTCCACTCATTTAGGAACCACAAACTTCCTTTTTGCTTGACCCTTATTCACAAAATCATCCTTGTTTCAAACATTAGAATTTGAAAAGGTATTACCTTTAGAATTATACCTCTTGGAATGTTCCTTTTCTTCTCTCAATTGTTCTTCAATTTTGGAATACACCTCTTTCTCATGGCTTCTTTATGTTCTTCCCAAGTTTCAATGGGATCCTCTTCTTTCCTCCTTCTCTCGGATTTGAGATGTTGATACCAATTTCATGCATTGTTAGTGAATTCGGCAATGGCAAGTCTCATCTTCTTATTCTCACTAATGCGTTGCAATCAAACACATGTTCTATCTTCCTTTCCCATTCCAAGTATGCCTCCACATCCAACGTTCCACAAAATGGTGGAATTTTGAGCTTGACTCCACTATCTCTATCTTCATGGATTCTTTCTCCTCGTCTAGGGTGCATATTATTTCTTCCTCTTCCTCTCATATTTCCTCTTCCTCTAATTTGTCTTTCTTGTTCAACTAAGTCAATTACTCCCTCGTCTTCTTGTAAGACTCTTTGTTGTTGTGCCCTTCTTTCTTGCCTATCTTCCCTTATCATTTCCATCATGCATTGAATGGCTTGAAGAATAGTCGTATTAGTATCTTGTACTTCTGGTACTCCTTCACCCTGTGATATTTTAAAGTTTGCAATAAAAGGACCTCACCACACTTCTCACCAATTTCACTCAAGAATACTCGTGTTTATCACTCAAGAGTAGGATTTTGGTACTAGGTCAAAGATGTAAGGCTTGGCTTATATTTTTGGTGCAATCTCACTAAAAGTTTGATAAAAAAAACCAATTCAAAATGATCAACTCTCACAAACTAAGACTAGAGTATCTAAACTTAGACTAAAAATAAAACAAATCTGGATTTTTTTTTCTCAAATGAATGACAAGAAACTTTCATGTGCCTTGGATCTTTGATTTCTTTTCTTCTTCTTCTTCTTTTTTTTTTTTTTACTACTGTTTTTTTTCTTTTTTTTTTTTTTGCTAATTTTTTTTCTTTAAGATCCAAGCTAATTTGAAGAAGTTTTGAAAACAAGTTGTAGTATGTCTTATTAATGTAAGCAATTGCTATGGAGAAAAAAAAAGTGAAATAAAATAAATTGAAACAAAGTAAAGATAACACCTCTAAAGTCGGCCAAGAACGATGAACAAATGCTCTGATACCAAATGATAAGCGCCCGCGATGCTTGTTGGATGCAAAGCTATAGGTCCTTCTAGGATCCTTGCAAACACTCACAAAAAAGGCTACTTAAGATCAAAAACTATGAATCTATGATGGTCACTCTTAGATCCTAAGACAACTTACTCCAGAATAGTTTGTATCAAGACTAATCCAATGAATTGATTTAAATATCAACTTAAAGCAAGATTTGAAAGAAATAGAACAACATCAAAGGGTTGAATAAGCACAAGTTTTTTACATTGATAATCTGAGTTTTGAAGAATATTACAAGCCATTTTATAGGCCAAATGGTCGTGGATGCAAGAAAACTTAAAAGTCATTCAAAACAATTAATTGCAATTGTAGAAAATAACCAATAGAAACTAAATTATAAGTCCAAATGCAAAACTAGGAATGTAGAAAGTCTTCCAATTGCCTTAAATATCTCCTCTAGAAGGTGGTAAAGTAGATATGCACGTTTGACAAGGTTTGACATCACATTTCCCCATGCAGTGCACACTTGACAACATTTTCTTCACAAAATCTGCACACTTTTTTTTACTACCATGTCATCTTCCAAAAGGTCCCATTCTTCTACCCTTTCCCGGGAGTCGATGACTTTTCCCATGCCATATTCATGTCATTCTCTTCTTGACTCGTTGAACTAACATTATATAAAACTTTGGTCTCAAAATTATTTGTCAGTTCTTGTGAATTTGCTAGTTTTTGAAGATGTAGTGTGAATGCCTCTTGAATCTTCTTTTGTCTTGCTTCTTGTAATTGGTCCTTTAGGTACATGCAATGGTTCAATGGTTGAAGTCATATCAACCTGACCTTCAGGAACCTCACCCGAATAGATGCAAAAACGACGACCGGCGGAAGCCCACCCAGCACAGACGAAGCGACGGTGAACCCATAGAGATTCTCCGGCGAACCCGTAACGACGACGGAAGCCACGACCCGTAGAGAACCCTAGGCGGCGGACCCTATTTTTTTAAGGTCAAATAGGCGGCGACCCTAGGCGACGGACCCGTAGAGAACCCTAGGTGGCACAAAATATAATTTAGCCAATTGTTACCCCCTATATATGTTTAAATTAAACATAAAATGTAGACTGTGAATAATTTGATAAGTAATTTATATTTTTAAAAGAATAAGATTTTTTTTTTTTTTTGTGAAAAATCCAATCTCAACGAAATGAAATGGAACCAAGGATGTAGATGAGGAAACCATCTCACTCCACTCCAACTCTATCCTTATCTACCATCAAACTATGCTTCTTAGTTTGGTAATTTGTTTCATAACAAGACAAACATATAATTACCTTTTATGGTATGTGGTATGATAAATGGATACATTTAATTTTTTATTTTTGAAATATGAAAAATTATATTTTATTTAAATGTAACATTAGTATTATTAATGTTGAAGTGGTTATTATTATATAATTATTATATTTAACTTTCATATTTTATTGTTTTATGATGAATATAACAAATACATTTAAATTGAAAATTAAATTTAGTTTGTGAATAAATCGACAAATAATTGGTATTTAAAAAAATGAAAATGTTTTTAATGGGAAATCCAAAAAGGTATAATTACTTTTTACGGTATGTGGTGTGATAAATGGATACATTTAATTCTTTAGTTCTCAAGTATGAAAAATTGGACTTTATTTAATGGTAACATTATTATTATTAATGTTGAAGTCATTATTATAATATAATTATTACTTTTAACTTTTATATTTTATTTTTGGTGATCAATATAACAAAAATATTTAAATGAAACATAACATATAGATTGTGATTATTTTGATAAGTAATTGATATTTCAAGAAAAAAAGATTATTTTTGTGGGAAATCCAATCTTAACTAAATGAAATGGAATCGAGGATGGAGATGGGGAAACAATCTCACTCCACTCCATCTCTATCCTAATATACCATCAAATTATATTTCCTAATTTGGCAATTGGTTTTATAACAAGACAAACGTTTAATTACAATTTATGTTATCTGGTGTGATAAATGAATACATTTAATTCTTTTTTAAAAAAATATATGAAAAACTGTATTTTATTTAAAGGTAACATTAGTATTATTAATGTTAAATCATTATTATTTTATAATTATTATATTTAACTATCACATTTTTTATTTATGGTGAATATAACAAATACATTTAAATTGAACATTAAATTTAGTTTGCGAATAAATTGACAAATAATTGATATTAAAAAAAAAAAGGAGAATTTTTTTTCGTGGGAAATCCAATATAGGCGAGATGTAATGGAAGCAAGGATGAGGATGAGGATGAGAAAACCATCTCACACTGTTCCATCTCTATCCTTATATCACCAAATTACGTCTTTGTAGTTTGGTAATTTTTTCATAGCACGACAAATGTATAATTACTTTTAATGGTATGATGATAAATGGATAAGTTTGAGCCTTTATGTTTCAAATTTGAAAAATTGGATTTTATATAAAGGTAACATCAGTATTATTAATGTAGAAGTCATTATTATTATATAATTTTTATATTTAACTTTCATATTTATTGTTTAATGATCAATATAACAAATATATTTAAATTGAACATGAAATTTAGATTGTTGATAATTTGATAAGTAAATTACAATTTAAAAAAAGATATTTTTTAGTGGAAAATTCAATCTCACGAAAAGAAATGGGAGCAAGGATGGGGATGAGAAAGTCATCTCACCTTGCTCCCTCTCTATCCTTGTAATTTGGCAATTTGTTTCATAGTATGACAAACATATAATTATTTTTTATAGTATTTGATGTAATAAATGGATATATTTGATTTTTTTTATTTTTCACATTTTGAAAAAATGGATTTTATTTGAAGATAACATTAGTATTATTAATGTTGAAGTCATTCTTATTATGTAATTACTATATTTAACTTTCATATTCTATTATTTAAAGATCAATATTACAAATAAGTTTAAATTGAATATTAAATTTGGACGATGAATAATTTGATAAGTAATTGATGCTATAAAAAATTAAGATTTTTATTTAGTGAAAAATTCAATCATGGCAAAATAAAATGGGAGCAAGATTTGGGATGATAATGTCATCTCACCCCATTCTATCTGTATCCTTATACCATCTTATTACGTCTTTGAAATTTGACAATTGGTTACATAGAATGACATGCGTATAATTACTTTTGTGGTATGTGGTGTGATAAATGAATACATTTACTTCTTTATTTTTAAAATTTGAAAAATCTAATTTTATTTAAAGGTAACATTAGTATTATTAATGTTGAAGTCATTATTATTGTATAACTATTATATTTACCTTTCATATTTAAATTTTTAATGATCAATATAACAAATATGTTTAAATTGAAAACTAAAATTAAATTATGAGTAATTTGATAATAATTGATGTTTAATAAACTACACTGAGATTTTTTTCGTGAGAAATACAATATCACCAAAATAAAATAGAAGCATGGATGGGATGAGGAAACCATCCCACCCCATTCCATCTCTATCGTTATAGTATCAAATTATGCTTTTTAATTTGGCAATGAGCCAAATATATTGTTTTTTATAGTATGTGGTGTGATAAATGGATACGTTTAATTCTTTAGTTTTCAAATATGAAAAATTGGACTTTCTTTAATGGTAACTTTAGTAGTATTAATGTTGAGGTAATTATTATATATAATTATTACCTTTAACTTTAATACTTTATTTTTAATGATCAATATAACAAATATGTTTAAATTAAACATAAAATATTGATTGTGAATACTTTGATAAGTAATTGATATTTTAAAAAAAAAATATTATTTTTTTGTGGGAAATCCAATCTCAACTAAATGAAATGGAACCAAGGATGGGGATGAAGAAACCATTTCAGGTTGCTCCATCTCTATCCCAAATTATGCTTCTTAATTCGGCAATTTGTTTCATAACAAGACAAACGTATAATTACTTTTTATAGTTTGTGATATGATAAATGGATACATTTAATTCTTTATTTTTGAAATATGAAAAACTAGATTTTATTTAAAGGTAAAATTAGTTTTATTTAACTATCATATTTCATTTTTTATGATGAATATAACAAATACGTTTAAATTGAACATTAACATTAGTTTGTAAATAAATTGAAAAATAATTGATATTTTAAAAAAGGAGATTTTTTTTCGTGTGAAATCCAATATCGACGAAATGTAATTACCCCACTCCATATCTATCCTTATACCATCAAATTACATCTTTGACAATTTTAATAGTTATACAATAATAATGACTTCAACATTACCAAATTAAAAAAGCGTAATTTGATGGTATAAGGATAGAGATGGAGCAGCGTGAGATGGTTTCCTCATCTCCATCCATGATTCCATTTCATTTGGTGAGATTAGATTTCATATGAAAAAATATCTCACTGTTTTTTTTTTTCCAAATATCATTACTTATCAAATTATGCACAATTTAAATTTAGTGTTTAATTTAAACATATTTGTTATATTCATCCTTAAACAATAAAGTATGAAAGGTAAATATAATAGTTATGAAATAATAATAACTTCAAAATTAATAACATTAATGTTACCTTTAAATAAAATTAGATTTTTCAAACTTGAAAAATAAAGAAGTAAATGTATCCATTTATCACACCACATACCATAAAAATTAATTTTTTTAAAATATCAATTATACAGTCATGTGTGTACACCTACCTAGATAAAAAAAAAAAAAAAAAAAAAAAAGACTAACAAGAACCCTATAACTTAGCATGCATTAGTTTTCATGTAACTACTGTGTTACATTCTACAGTTGTTTACCGTAGGGATAATAATTTCATATTAACATAATCTCAGTCAACCGTACGCATCATCTTAGTCAAACAGTCCATCAGTACATAACATGAAATTTTACAGTCCATACAGTCCAACTTAAAATAGTTCGAATAGTACAAAATATATAGTCCAAACAGTTCGACTTAAATAGTCCAATCAGCCCAACTTAAACAGACCAATAAATCAAACTCAAGCAGTTTAATCAATCATGCTCAGACAGTCATCAACCTAACATAAACAGTCAAGCCAAACCTAGGGCAGGGGTGGTTGGTTCAAAGGCAAACCAGTAGAAAACACTTACCTCGAGTTACAAGTCCAAGAGTAAATCAAAAAATCAATCACCAACAACAACTTGAATTAACATTCCTAACACAGAAACACAACCTTTAATTTCGACCCCAAAACTTCAATTTTAAAACTTTTAGGCCCAACTCCAAAATGTTCACAATCTATTCCATAATCCCCATAAAACTTACCCAAATTCACGCTTTAGGTGCTAGACAGCTTGCTTAAATTGTTAGTATAAATTCTTTATATGTATATTGAATAGATAAACCCTAGGATCATTCATGTCAAATTGTCAAGAATAACATACCGGATTCCATTACAAAATTGATGATAGCTTATGATGGATGACTATGATCTTTCTCAACCAAAACTCCGAATGCCTTAGTGGGATCTCTCTCTAGATGGGATTCAAGAAAGATTGAGTGCTTATTGTTTTTGCAAAAAAATAGGCTTGAGCTCGGTATTATTCGTTGTGATGCCTCTTGATTTTATAATTTTACTTGTTAAATCTTTTAGAAGGCATTTTGATAGGGGGAACTATAGAAAGCATGTGTTATATTTCTCAGGGAGAGTTGTTAACTAAATTTATGTTTATTGTTTTTAAGGGAAACATTATGTAGTTTCTAAATTTTTCTTAATTATTCTTTTTTTATGATTCCAAAGGGGAGAAAGTTTAAGAAAAATATGCTATAAATTTGTTTTGATTGTATTAATTAGGGGAGAATTTATTTTTTTTAGTGAATTTCAAGAATGATCTTTATGGTGATATGTTGAATTTTATTATGTGCTACATATGGTTTACATGTATTTCAAGCTATTTTTCTTGAATGGTTTTTCATCATAAAAAATGGGGAGATTTGTTGCTTTTTGGCCCTTAATCTCAAATTAATTAATTTTAATTAATTAATTAATCAATATTTTGATGATATACAAAACTCAATTTTAATTATTTAAAAATCTTAGTTATTTTAATATGTCCATAGCGTAGAGCTGGAATAACGAGTCCAACACCTCTTGAATCACTCAAATCAGAGCTAAAACGAAGACGATATGACCGAAACAAGTCTATAGAGAAAATACCGTGGTGGATGACGTGACATAACCAGACCATTTGCATGTAAACATGTGACAACATATTGTTGAATGGTGGATCATTAAGAGAATTAACATATGATGAACTTTTGATTTTTTGTTTGATTTAAAATAAAAAGTTGAAATTAAAAAGAAATTTAAAAGGAAAATAAATTTAATATTACTTTATGTTTGTGTTAACGGCTAGTCTTTTAACATGGTATGTTTTTATTTTTTTGATTGACTTTAAAGAGAATGAATTTAAAAAGAAAATTAATTAAAAGGAAAATGAATTTAATATTTTTTATGTTTGTGTTTAACGGCTAGTTTTTGACACATTGTATGTTTTTTTATTTTTTTTTGATAATTTTTAAATGAAAATGAATTTCAAAAGAAAATGAAATTTAATATTATATTTTGTTTGTATCTAACGATTAGTTTAGTTTAAAATCTCCACCATATTTTTCTTTTCCAAAATCCAATGGTCCAAATTAATTGTGGTTTCTAAAAATTTTTTCATCACTATATAAACCATCTTCCTCTCCAAATTAAACAAACAAATTTTACACTTCATAATCCTCCAAAACTCAAAAGTTTCATTGTTGCTCTCTCTAAGTCCCAATTTTTTTTTCTTTTTCATCTTATTCTTGAGAGAGTGTTATTGTATTGTGAGGATAAACTTGTTGAGTGCTTAAACTAGTAAATCCACTCTAGTGAGAATTATATTGTGTTCTTCAAAAATTTCAATATTTGTAATAGTTTGATCCTAAACCATGAAAAGGATCGGGTTTGCTCTTGAACCCATAAAAGAAGCAGTGGTATAACGGTTGGGCTCTAATCCGTAGAAAGAGTCGGAAAGATTTTATTCAAATTCCCAAGAGGCGCTTGGGGAGTGGAGTAGGTAAGTTTGACCGAACCACTATAAAAATTACGGTGTCTTCTTCTCTAACTCTTTCCTTTTTATTTTTGCAATTAATTTAAGCAATTTATTGTATGTTTTAGTTTGTTCTTATTTATTTGCTAAAATTTGATAGAATTAAATTATCACATTTTTATCATCTTATTTGTTGCATAAATTGAATTTTTCTTATTATTTATAAAAAAATGTATTAATTAGTTTAATTGGGTTAATTTAGAAAAAAAATGTTTAATTAAACCCTATTCACCCCCTCTAAGGTTGTCATATCGATCCAACACCTTCATCTCAAAATTTCTTTTGAGAAATCTCTTAGTGTCATGCAATCAACCTACATCATTACTAGCTATGAGTATGTCATCAACATATAACACCAGAAAGATTGATTTACTCTCACTGAACTTGTGATATACATAATCTTCCACAATGTTCATCTCAAAACCAAATGAGGTTATCACTTCATGGAATTTGTGATACCATTGACGAGAGGCTTGCTTGAGACTATAGATGTATTTCTTTAATTTGCACACCATAGACTTTGAATTATCAGATACAAAGTTTTCTTGTTGCACCATATAAATTGTCTCATCAATGTTCCCACTGAGAAACGCAGTTTTTACATCCATCTGGTGTATCTCTAAATCAAAGTGAGCTACTAGTGCCATGATTACCCTAAAAGAGTCTTTCGATAAAACTGAAGAGAAAGTCTCTTTGTAATCAATGCCTTCCTTTTGAGTAAAACCCTTTTGCAACAAGACGAGCCTTATATCTTTCGATATTGCCATGTGAATCCCTTTTGGTTTTGAATATCCATTTACAACCTATGGGTTTCACTCCTGATGGCAGTTCGACAAGTTCCCAAACGTCATTGTCTTTCAAGGATTTTATTTCCTCTTCCATAGCACTTATCCACTTTTGAGAGTTAGAACTTTGTAAAGCTTGTTGGAAGCTGATTGGATCATCTTCCATTACGTCCACATCATCCTGATGTTCTTGAAGAAACACAATATAATCATCTAGAATTGTACTTCTTCTCTCTCTAATAGATCTTTTTAGTGGCACTTCTTGAGGTTATTGAGTTTGAACTTCAGGTTCAGTAATGGGGACTTCAATGTTGTCTTGTTCTATAATTGGTTCAATAATGAAGTCAAGAATTGGAGCCTGAACATCATTTATAATCACATGAGGAAAAGAAACCAACTCCTCTTCAAAGAGAACTTTCCTTATGTTATCTTCCCCCCAAACTCAACATCGTCAATGAATCTAGCATTTCCTGTCTCAAACAATGATCTAGAAGTGGGATCATAAAACTTGAAGCCCCAAGAGTGCTCAGAATACCCAATAAAATAGCAGCTAATAGTTCTTGAGTCCAATTTTCTTTTATTAGGCCTATAAGGCCTAGCCTCAACTGGACAACCCCATATGTGAAGATGCCTAATACTAGGCTTCTTTCCTGTCCACAACTCATAAGGGGTTTTGGTTATTTCTTTACTTGGTACCCTATTAAGGATATATGTTACAATCTTTAGTGCTTCACCCCAAAGGGATTCTAGTAGAGAAGAATGACTAATCATATTTCTTACCATATCCTTAAGTGTTCTATTTCGCCTTTCTACTACACCATTCATGCTGGGTTTGCTCGACATAGTGTATTGCGGGATGATTCCACATTCCTCTAGGTATTTGGCAAAGGGCCCTGGACGTTGTTCACCTAATCCATCGTATCTACCATAATATTTACCACTACGATCAGATTTGATAGCCTTAATTTTCTTTCCAAGTTGAAGTTTAACTTCAGCTTTGAAAGACTTGAAAACATTTAAGGATTGAAATTTCTCATGAATTAAATATAAGTACCCTTATCTTGAATAGTCTATGAACGTAATAAAATATTGTTATCCATTCCAAGAGGCCGTAGGGAATGGACTATAAATGTCTGTATGTATTAGTTCTAAGACGTCTGAGCATCTGTTGGCACCTAATTTTCTTATGTTTGTCTGTTTTCCCTTAATACATTCCACACAAACGTTGAAGTTACTTAAATCAAGGGAATCAAGAATTCCATTAAATCAAGGGAATCAAGAATTCCATCTGACACAAGTTTCTGAATTCTCTGTTTAGAGATGTGACCTAAACGCTTGTGCCATAACATAGCGAAATTCTCATTTAATTTACGCTTTGTACCACATGAATTAGATAACAGGATCTTGTTAAATGAAGCAAAAGAATCAAACATATATAGATTATCAATTAAAGAACCAGTACCAATAAACTTAGAATCTTGAAAAAGACTAACTTTATTATTTCCAAAAGAATAAGAAAAACCAAATTTGTCCAAACTGAAAATAGAAACTAAATTCCATCTAAATGACAGTACAACAAAAGTCTCATTCAGATCCAAATAACAACCAGTTTTTAAAAGTAATCTAAAATTTCCAATAGCTTCAACTGGAACTACTTTGTCATCGCCCACATAGATGAATCTTTCAGCATCACTTTGTGGCCAGCTCCACAGGCAACCCTGCATTGATATACTTATGTTAGTAGTAGCACCAGAATCTACCCACCAAGTATCTGTAGGTACAGAAGCTAAATTAACTTCAGAACAAACCAAAGTAAGAAGACCCTTCTTTACACGCCACTTGGCATACTTGGGACAATCTTTCTTGAAGTGACCTTTCTTTTTTGCAGAAAAAACAAAGATCATTCATGTTAAATTTTGTCAAGAATAACATATTGGATCCATTGCAAAATTGATGATAGCTTATGATGGATGACTATGGTCTTTTTCAACCAAAACTCTGAATGCCTTAATGGGATCACTCTAGATGGAATTCAAGAAAGATTTTTTTTTGGTATATTGGGATCATAACCCTAAGGTCGGTTCCCATTAATTAGATCACATAATAGGGCCCAATCTAATAAAATAACCCAATGTGATAAATTTTTAATCCACATACATAGGCCATATTTTAATTAAACATATTATTATTTAAATATGTCTAACATAAATACCCAAAAATCTTCGACTTAGAAGCTGAAATCCCAAGGTTAATGTTAGATTGAAACAAAAATTTAATGGGCATTGGAGAACACCCAACAATTCATCCAAAAGACATATAGATCTCACCTAAATCCTGGGATCCGACAACCAGAAGATGGCAGAGTCGTGGCTGGGTGGCAACTGGTGATGAGGCGGCGACAACTTACCAGCGGCACCACTCAAACGGAAACAGAAAAGAGAGGCAGCTAGCGATGGCGCGACAACAACCTACCAACGGCGCGACTCATTCGGAAACGAGGCAGCTGGCGATGGCGTGCCAGGCCGAAACACTCAAATCTGAGCAAGAATACGCGCGACGAAGCTAAGGAACTTCGACGACGCGCGACAGCAACACTCGACGAGGCTGATGACCAACACGCGGCTTGAAGAAGCTCGATCGATGGCGTGCGGTTGGCGAGCTCCCAGGTGACGATGCGAGGCTAGGTCACGCGATCTCAGACGGACGAAGATGGCGAGAGGCGCGGCGACTCCAGCTTGAAGGTGAGCAGCGACGGCGAGGGTTTTCTTTCAGGGGAGGGTGCTTCACACGTGTTGAGCAAGAGAGGGAGTTTTAATTTTCCTATTTTTTTTTCCTCCTCTACTTATGTATGTNAAATAAAATAACAATAAATAGTTTTTTAAACATGTAAAATTTTGTACCATTTTATTTTAGACATTAATTTTCTAAATTATTTAAGTTGGTAATTCTAAAAATACATATCTAGCTAATACAAGATGAAATAATTTTAAAAAAAACTAATATCTATTTAAGCTACCTTTTATTTCAAAATTCTTTAATTCAACATTCTATCATTCTTTTTTTTTTTCTCTCCAAAGATTAATCAATTCAAAAGAATAAAAACAAAAATGAAACAAACGATGTGAGTAATATTTTATCGTCCTACTTATTTATAAATTTTAGTTTATAACTTTTATTTCAATTATATCATATGTATTTTAGTTATATACTATCAAATTATGATTCTTAATTTGGCAATTTTTTCATAGCAAGACAAACGTATAATTACTTTTTATGGTATGTGGTATGATAAATGGAATTCTTTTTTTTTTTTTCAAATATAAAAAATTGGATTTTAATTAAAGGTAACATTAGTATTATTAATGTTGAAGTCATTATTATTATATAATTATCATATTTAACTTTCATATCTTATTATTTTATGATGAATATAACAAATACGATTAAAATGAACATTAAATTTAGTTTGGGAATAAATTGACAAATAATTGATATTTCAAAAAATGAGAATTTTCTATCGTGGGAAATCCAATATCGAAAAAATGAAAAGGAAGCAAGGATTAGGATGAAGAACCCATCCCACCCCACTCCATCACTATCCTTATACCATCAAATCACGTCTTCGTAATTTGATAATTTGTTTCATAGCACGACAAACGTATAATTGCTTTTAATAGTATGTGATGTGATCAATGGATACATTTAATTCTTTATTTTTAAAATTTTTAAAATTGGATTTTATTTAAAGGCTTCAATATTATTAACGTTGAAGTTATTACTATTACATAATTATTATATTTAGCTTTCTTATTTTACCGTTTGATGATCAATATAAAAATACGTTTAAATCGAATATTGAATTAAGATTAAGAATAATTCGATAAGTAATTGATATTTAAAAAAGCAATGAGATTTTTTTTTTTCGTGGGAAATCAAATTCATCCAATTGAAATGGAAGCATGGATGGGGATGAGGAAACCATCTCACCCCGCTCCATCTCTATTCATATACCATTCAAATTACGATTTTTAATTTGGCAATTTGTTTCAATTGCACGAAAAATGTATAATTATTTTTTATGGTATGTTGTGTGATAAATAGATACTTTTAATTCTTTATTTTTCAATTTTGAAAAATTGGATTTTATTTAAAGGTAACATTAGTATTATTAATGTGCAAGTCACTATAATTATAAATTTTTTTATATTTAACTTTCATATTTTATTGTTTAATGATCAATATAACAAATATGTTTAAATTGAACATTAAATTTAGATTGTTAATAATTTGATAAGTAAATTACATTAAAAAAAGATTTTTTTTTTAGTGAAAAATTAAATTTCACGAAATGAAATGTAAGTAAGGATGAGGATGAGAAAGCCATCTCACCCAGCTCCATCTCTATCCTTATATCATCAAATTACGTCTTTGTAATTTGACAATTTGTTTACAAATATATAATTACTTTTTATAGTATTTGATGTGATAAATGGATATATTTGGTTTTTTATTTTTCAAATTTTTCAAATTTGTTTTTATTTAAAGATAACATTAGTGTTATTAATGTGGAAGTCATTCTTAGTATGTAATTATTATATTTAACTTTCATATTCTATTGTTTAATGATCAATATAACAAATATGTTTCAATTGACCATTATGTTTAGATTGTGAATAATTCGATAAGTAATTGATGTTTTTTAAAAAAATGAGATTTTTTATAGTAAATAATCCACTCTCGGTAAAATAAAATGGGAGCGAGGATGGGGATGAGAAAGTCATCTCACCCCGCTCCATCTCTATCCTTATACCATAATTATGTCTTTGAAATTTGGCAATTTGTTACATAGAACAACAAGTGTATAATTACTTTTTGTGGTATGCGGTGTGATAAATGGATACATTTACTTTTTTATTGTTAAAATTTGAAATATCTGAATTTACATTTTGAATAATTTTATAAGTAATTGATATTTAAAAAAAAAATGAGATTTTATTTGGTGGGAAATCCAATCTCACCGAAATGAAACGGAAGCATGGATGGAGATGAGGAAACCATCTCACCTTGCTCCATCTGTATCATTATACCATCAAATTACACTTTTTAATTTGGCAGTTTGTTTCATAGCAGGACAAACGTATAATTACATTTTATGGTATGTGGTGTGATAAATTGATACATTTAATTCTTTATTTTTCAAATATGAAAAATTGGACTTTATTTAATGGTAATATTAGTATTATTAATGTGTAAGCCATTATTATAATATAATTATTATGTAAATCTTGAATCCTACTTTCTCTACATAAGTATGTTTAGCCATGAGATATTATGTTAAATAAGTAGTAAGTGAAATTCATGGTTTAATACATGGAAGTAAGGAGGAAGGAAGAGAAGAAGAAGGAAGAGAAGAAGAAAACAGGAACAAAGAAGTTAGGTTAAGAAAAGGAAAAAAAAAAAGGATTAATTAATTAAACTTAAATTAAGTCTTCCTGGTCGACAGCACTAAATCCATTAGTGGACAAGGTGGCGGTCGATAATTTCATGCATGAGAAGACAGCCGGTTGAATAAAAGGAATAAGAAGTTCAAAGACTCGGTTTAGGCAATTAACTCGTGTGATCTAGGTGAAATTGGTGCTATTTGAAAGCTGGAAGAGTCTAGTTTTTGGAGATAGGACTTCCAAAGAAAGATCACATAAGAAGAAGGTTTAAAAGTAAAGAAATTGTAGAAGGATCATGTTCTCATATTAATCTGAGCTAGTGGTAAATATTGGAAGCTCCAGGCCCAATCACGAGGACCTTAGGGCTTAAATTTTAAGGTAAGATAGTTAACTCAATTCTAAACATGTTTGTAGAAGAAAGTTTCTTGAAAAAAGTTTGGGATTTCGAGTTATAAATTTTTAAATTTGAAACAGAAATTTGTTGCGTAAGCAGGCAATTGGTTGGGAAGATCAAGCAAGTAGCTCACCTGAGGGAGCGAGAGCGAGACAAGGATTGTGTAAATCTTACTGGTCACTCAAATCTTGCTGATTTTCTGCCTAGTCNATCTTACTGGTCACTCAAATCTTGCTGATTTTCTGCCTAGTCTCGCTCATGAGGATGAAGAACTCGCTAGTGATGATCTCCTTGGTGATAATCTCGCTAGTGATGATCTCGTTAATAAAGGTCTTGTTAGTAAACAAACTATTTCAAGCATCTTGATGGGAATTCTAAGGAATCTAACAAGGAATTATGTTGT
Source organism: Benincasa hispida (assembly GCF_009727055.1). NCBI lineage: Eukaryota > Viridiplantae > Streptophyta > Magnoliopsida > Cucurbitales > Cucurbitaceae > Benincasa > Benincasa hispida. The sequence goes on from NC_052352.1 coordinate 46,450,085, forward strand.
TTCAGGCCAAGAGGAGCTAGGAGAAGCCTACAAACTATTAAAAGCCCAGGCGAGTAGTGAGTGACTATAAATGTTTTATAAATGATTTAATAGTCCATGCTTTATTAACAGTTACTTTTATGCTAGTTATTTTATAAGAAGTTCCAAGCAACGCATTTTCCTAAAGTTTATAAACGCATGCTAGTTACAAAGTTTATGAAATATGCTTTGCTACAATGGTTGAAGCATGGTAGTTCTCAAAAGAAGATTCTATGACATGTTGAAGTTAGAAGTATTTGTATTATATTTTAAAGCATGTGTGCTCTTAATGTTGTTGAGCATGCGTTAGCAAATGATATTCTTATGAAAACTATGTTTTATAGGATCAAGTTTTCAGTATGCTTATTTTATGAAAATGTTTTCCTATAAGGTATTTTCAGCTCAATACTGAAGTACAAAGAGTTGATACCTGAGTTGTACTACTTGGTTTCAGTTATATTATGATTCTAATACTGAAGTACTTAGAGAAGGTATCAGAATAATTCACTCAGTGAAGTAATAAGCAGTGGTACCCTGCTTCAATTATGATCCTTGACGTTAGGATCCACTTTGCTCTGTGTGCACGTATGACAGTTAATCAGTTCCGTAGGATTGAACCACGAGGGTTCTTTCCCAGTATTGGCTGAAAGGTGTTGAACAAAAGGATTCTCACCCCAGCCCAAGCTTATGTTTAAAAGATTGAGCAAAATGGTTCTCTCTTAAACAAGGATATCCGAAGTTGAAAGATCGAGTAAAAGAGTTCTCTCTCAACCGGGAATCAGTTCAACTATATTTTCAGATACAATGGTTTTAAAAGTTTTATGTACATGCTTGGCAAGTTTTTAGTTTCAGTATTCAGTTTTCTAGCTTTCAGTCTAAGCATGAGATTTATATTTTTATTTAGTCACTCACTGGGCTAGTAGCTCACCCTGTTTTTAAATGCCCTCCCCTAGGTAGCTGTAAACTCCTTAGAAGCTAATTTTGTTGTTGCTCTGCCACTCAAAGACTCAAGGCTAAAGGAAGGCTAGGTGTTTGTTATGTAAATACTAGTACACATATTTTGTGCGTATAAGGACTAAACTTAGTGTCATGGGCTCACTGGATTTTATAGTGTACATAGTTGTGAATATGAATAGTAGCTATGGAACCCTATTGATATAAGAATGTAAGTTTTGGTTAATATATTCAGTACGTTTAGTATGTTAAGCTTTGAGGTTGTAAATATTGTCGTTATCAAGTCATAAATTCATATCAGGGTTCTAAAGCAAGTTTAAATGTAAGTTAGGCAGTAAGTGCCAACGAGAGGGTCGACAATTGCTATCGTCACATGCCCTTTTAGGTTAAAGGTAAACTGGGAGGGAGTGTGACATATTACATCAATTACTTATAAAATTATTTACAATCTACATTTTATTTTTAATTTAAACATATTTGTTATATTGATCATTAAACAATAAAATATGAAAGTTAAAGATAATAATTATATTATAATAATGATTTCAACATTAATAATACTAATGTTACCATTAAATAAAATCCAATTTTTCATATTTGAATAATAAAAAATTAAATGTATCCATTTATCAAACCACATACCATAAAAAGTAATTATACGTTTGTCCTGCTATGAAACAAATTATCAAATTAAAAAGTGTAATTTGATGGTAGAAAGATAGAGATGGAGCGGGGTGAGATGGTTTCCTCATCGATCCATGATTCTATTTCATTTCGGTGAGATTGGATTTCATATGAAAAAATATCTCATTGTTTTTTTTTTTTTTTTAATATCATTACTTATGAAATTATTCACAATTTAAATTTAGTGTTTACTTTAAACATATTGTTTATATTGATCCTTAAACAATAAAATATGAAAGGTAAATATAATAGTTTATACAATAATAATGACTTCAACATTAATAATACTAATGTTACCTTTGAATAAAATTAGATTTTTCAAACTTGAAAAATAAAGAAGTAAATGTATCCATTTATCACACCACATATCATAAAAAGTAATCATACTTTTTAATTTGATGGTATAAGCATAGAGATGGAGTGGGGTGGGTTGATTTTCTCATCCTCATCCTCATCTTGCCTTCTATTTCATCGATATTTGATTTGCCACAAAAAAAAAATCTTATTTTTTTAAAATATTAATTATTTTTCGATTTATTCATAATCTAAATTTAATGTTCAATTTAAACATATTTATTATATTGATCATAAAATAATAAAATACGAAATTTAAAGATAATAATTATATTATAATAATGGCTTCAACATTAATAATACTGATGTTACCATTAAATAAAGTCAAAATTTTTCAAATTTGAAAAATAAAGAATTAAATGTATCCATTTATCACACCACATATAACACCTTGATATTTGTCCTACTATGAAACAAATTGCCAACTTAAAAAGCGTAATTCGATGCTCTAAGGATAGAGATGGAGCGGGTGAGATGGTTTCCGTAAAACTCGAATTTCAATTCCCCTACTTAAGCAAGTAATTAAGAGAATGAACTAAGTATAAGTTAAATCCTATGTTAAAAAGAAGGAAAATTTCTAAGTGTGTGAATAGACTTTCCTTGAGTAGCTTTGAATTAAGTCTTAGGTATTGAAAATTTGGCTAAGTGTAAAGTCAAAGGAAACCATGCATTGGGTGTTAACACATGAGTTGAGGCTAAACTTGTAGAAGTTTAAAGGGGTTAAGCATTGAAGTCAAAGACAACCATGCGTGAGCTTGTGAGGTTGGACGCATGATTGGCCGAGGCGTTGGCAAGAGGCATTGCCCAAGTTGCTCATGCGTTGAGATTGCACGACCAAGAGTGGAGAGAGCGAGAGAAGCTTGAGCGCAAGGTGCTAGGCAGATGATCGTATAGCTTTGGGCGACACTGAGCAATGCGCTAGACGATAAAGCTACACAAGAGGCGATAAGCACTACATGATCAGCATAGGCACTAGACGATAAGCGTGGAAGCTAAACGATTGCGCAAGATGATAGCACTAAACAATAGCGTTAAATGATAAGCGGGCGCTAGACGATGCATGTAGTGCGTTAGGCGTGGGTGCTAGGCGAGAGAAGCAAGCGTTACACGATAGACAGAACGTTGGGCGATGGGCACTATACAATAAGCATACGCACTATACGATGAGCGGATGCGTTACACGATAAGGCATCAGCGCTGCACGATGGAGCTAAACGATAGGCACAGCAGCTATACGATAGGCTATATGCGAGATTGTTGAGAGCGAGATCGTTGAGAGTGAGATCTCACTAAACGATTAAGCTACACAATCGGGCGTTAGTGCTATGCGATGGACGCACTAGATGATTATAGTGAGAGACAACGAAAGGGCTAAATGTTAAGTGACATCGAGATACTCATTACACGATGGTGTTGTACAATGAAGTGCAAGAGCTACATGATATACTAAATGATAAAGTGGTGCTGAGACCTGCATTACACAAGGCTAATGAGCTCACCCAGATAAATGACTATACCAAGAGAAGGTTGAAGCTTGAGTTATTAGAAGCTGGACGAATAAAGATTCATGCAAAGGAAGTCATATACATGAGGAAGAAAACTCAAGTACGTGTGTGGAAAAAAAGAGTAGGTGAATGGCAAGGAAGTAGGTGGTAGCAAAACATGGTGCAAACACTTCAAGAGTAGGAGGTTTCTTGCATAGGAAGCCTTAAGAAATGAGAAGGATCGGTTCCTTTAGCCTATAATTACCACCACAAGAGGTCTCTTCAGTACCTAACTCGAAATCCTCGTCAAAAAGTGTAAGGAAGAGTGTTAGAAGGTATATTTAGAGGAGACTATGCATTGATCATGAAAGGCATATGTTGGTAGCAAGACCACCGTTGATCATGAAGTTCCAAGAGGAGGAGATGCTATCAGACAGTGAGGTCTAGTAGTAGAACCAACTTGGGACAAGGAGTTCTCCCAGAACACTCGTGCATTTTGAGTGATTTCAAAGCCACCTAAAAGCTCTGAGAATCTAGTTTTCAAGGTAGGGTTGTCGGAGAAGAAGCTCAAAGGAATCGAGCTGAAGAATGAGGAAAAAGTAGAAGGGTCGAGCTGTAGTCTTGATGATTTGAGGATTCTGGCCAAACCACAAGGAGTTTTGAGCTAAGATTTTAAGGATTCAAAAGGGAAGTCTGAGGAAATCAAGAAACTTCTAAAGAGGAATATTTCTACCTTACCAAGGTGAGTGGTGCTTTCCCTTAAGTCTTAAAGCATATCTATTAGAGTAAATTGTATATGATTATGTTATGAATGAGTATTAAGCATGAGAGTGAGATTATGTGACCGGGATGGTCAAGGGGTCAATAGACTTAGTTCTTAAGCCCCGAGTGGAACCTCATAGGATGGTCAAGGGACCGAGAGGTCTAGTTCCTGAGCCTGTAGGAGGGACCTCGTATGAGATGGTCAGAGGACCAAATGGTCTAGCTTCTGAGCCCATAAGCGGGGAACTATATGCACATAGGAGACATAGGGAACAAGGGGAATGCAAGAGAGTAAACGTTTATGATTAGTAACAGTTAACTATCTACCATGTGGTAGGTAGAGATCAGACTCATTCAAGGCTGAGGTTTGAGTATTAACCTCGTAGATATGATATGCTTGTTATTTATGAGTTGAAATAGACTCTAGAAGTTGCTTACCACTCACTGAGCTTTATGGCTCATTCTTTTCTTTTATGTTTTTCTTCCCAGGTATCGAAAGGTAAGGAGTTCCAAGGTGCTGCTAAGGTCAAGGTCTACCACAGCCACAGTCACATTTCTGCATTTCAGAGTTGTTGATGTAAATTTTGTAGTTAAGTCTTGGAGTTGTATAAACCTTACACTACTGTAAAAGATGGGCCTAATCAACCATTCATTGTTTATTTCCTTGACTTAAAGTTTATTGAAGGTAAACGAGGTTCAGATGAGCAGCAGGTATTACAAAAGGGTAGTATCTGCAGTCCCTCATGCCTCCCCTCGGGCTCAGGAGGCGAGCTCGGGGTGGGGTGTGACATTTTCCTCATCCCCATCCATGCTTTTGTTTCATTTTGGTGAGATTGGATTTCCCACGAAAAAATCTCATTGTTTTTTTAGATATCAATTACTTCTCAAATTACGTACAATCTAAATTTAGTGTTCAATTTTAACATATTTATTATATTGATCATTAAAGAATAAAATATAAAAGGTAAATATAATGGCTATACAATAATAATGACTTCAACATTAATAATATTAATGTTACTTTTAAATAAAATAAGATTTTTCAAATTTGAAAAATAAAGAAGTAAATATATCCATTTATCATACCATATACCGTAAAAAGTAATTATACGCTTGTTGTTGTATGTAAAAAATTGCCAAATTTCAAAGACTTAATTTGATGGTATAAGAATAGAGATGGAACATAATTTACTTATCAATTATTTAGTGAAAAGTTCAATCTCAGTGAAATAAAATGGGAGCAAGGTTTTGGATGAGAACATCAATTACTTATCAAATAATTCACAATCCAAATTTAATGTTCAATTTAAACTTATTTGTTATATTGATCATTAAATAGTAGAATATGAAAGTTAAATATAGTAATTATAATATGTATGACTTCAACATTAATAATCCTAATGTTATCTTTAAATAAAATCAATTTTTTCAAAATGTGAAAAATAAAAAATTTATATCCATTTATCACATCAAATTCCATAAAAAGTGTGAAACCCGGATTTCAATTTCCCTACTTAAGTAGATAATTATGGAAATTATCTAAGGATAAGTTAAATCCTATGTTGAAGAAAAGGAAAATTTCTAAAGTGTTTGAAGAGATTTTCTTGAATAGCTTTTAAGTTGAGCCTTAACTAGTAAAATTTGGCTAAATGTGAAGTAAAAAGGAAACCATGCGTTTAGTGTTAATCAACACATGAGGCATCTAATGAGGCTAAGGTTGTAAAAGTTATTAAGCCTTGAAAGCCAAGTTTGGTCGAAGTGAAGATAAGACAGGTGTTAGGCAAGGCATGCAGCAACCAAGTGTTGGAGGATAGCATGCATACGACAGAGTCAAGTTGAGGTATTGTGTGCGCGGACGATCGTGTAGTTATAGGCGACACTAAGTGATACGATAGACGATCGTGTAGCTACGTGCGGGCGCTAAACGATGTGAAGTGATGTAATAGGCGATAACACTACATGATAGGCGATGGCACTATACGATATGCATAAACACTAGACGATAGCGCTAAACAATGAGCTAGGACGCTAGACGATAAGTGTAAAAGCTAGACAATACGAGGACACTGGGCAATAGATGCAAACACTACATAAGGGCGCTACACGATAGGCGAAGTGCTAGACGATGGGCGTTGCGCGATAGACGCAGACGCTAGACAATGGAACTACACGATAATTGGAGGTGCTAGACGATGAGCGTGATGTGTTAGACGATCGGTGTCAGTGCTACACGATGAGTAACAACGAGCTCATTAACAACGAGAGGTACATGATGGGGGAGAGCAAGATCGTTAAGCGATAGCGAGAGATCACTATACGATGAGCTATGCGATAAACTATGCATTGAACGATGAGCGAAAGCGAGATCATTGGGTGATCAGTGACCACGAGAGATCATTAGACGATGGAGTTATGCGATGAGGCGTAAGTGTTATACGATGGCCAGACGTTACACAATGAGTGACATCGAGATCGTTGGGTAAAGAGCGACCGCAAGAGATCACTAGGCGATGGAGTTATGCGATGAGGCGTAAGTGTTATACGATGGCCAGACGTTACACAATGAGTGACATCAAGATCGTTGGGTAAAGAGCGACAGCGAGAGTGTATTAAACGATAAGTCATACGGTAAAGATAGAGTTATACGATGTACTACAAGCCAAGGATATCTGAGAGTTTTGGGTTGAAAAGATTAACCGAACATATGGAAATCAAAGGGAATGCCTGAAGACCATGCAATTTGAGATGGGCGAAGGAGAAGGCATGAAAATCGGTTAAGTTAAGTTGGAAGAAGAAGAAGCGAACAATTCAAGCTGGTGGTGGCAAGGTTGGGCATTGGCAGCCTGAAAAGGGAACACCTGGGCATGCTACGAGCTAGAGGTGTCAAGATAAGATGAAGGATGAATGCCTATAAATAGGGCAAGGGCTTCACTTTAGTTAAAAAAAAAAAAAAAAAAAAACATTTCCATTCTGAGAGATCACCTAAGAGGAGTAGTTAAGAGTAATTAAGAGGAATACGTGCGTTGAACGGAGGAAGAGCAAACTGATTCGAGCAGTGATCAAAGCAGAGACGCTGGATGGTGCAGACTATATGGACGGACGACTGTGCCAAGTTCAAATGAGGAATTATTCCAAACTACTCGTGCAAATCAGGTGATTCTTGGACCAAAATCTTTTAAATTGAATGTGTTTTGGTATGAGGGCTGTTATGAGGAAATTCTAAGTTTAAGGCTGTCAAACTTAAGGAAAACCGAGAGGTGCTCATCAGTAAGGAGACAGGTGAGCCAAGTAGAGAAAACTTGAGACTCCGAACTCTCTCGAGAGAATCTCAGGGCCAAACTTTAAGGTAAGCTAGGTAAGAAATTTTTTAAACATTTTTATAAAAGGGAATGTCTAGAGATATGGTCCAGAATGATGAGTAATCTAAGCTTGAAGTTGAATCTGAAATAGGATACAACAGGAGGCCAAGGGAAACCGAGTGAACTGGGAAGGAAAGAGAAATCCCAATAGATTACTATGAATGTTTTCTTATTTTAGTCTTTTAGCATATTCTGAATTAATATGCTATTGTTATGAATGAATGCTTGTTACCATGAGGTGAACATGGGATTGGGATAGTCAGGGGGTCAAGAACCTAGCTTCTGAGCCCAAGATGGAATATCACAGCATGGTCAAGGGACCGAGAAGTCTAGTTCCTGAGCCTGTGGGAGGAACCTTGCATGGGATGGTCAGAGGACCGACGGGACTAGCTTCTGAGCCCATGAGAGGGAGAATTATATGTATATAAGTTTATGAATGTTTATAGATGTAAAATGTTAACTATCTACCGTGTGTGTAGGTAGGTTTGTGAAGAGCTTCATGCAAGCTGGAGGTCTGCGTAGTAACCTCATGTTATGGTGTTATAAGTTGAAATAGACTTATAGAATCATGATTCCACTCACTGGGTTCAAAAGCTCATGTTTTATTTTCGTGTTTTCCTTGCAGGTAGCAGAAGAGTCAGGTTGTAGGAAGTGGTCGAGGTTTGCCACAAGATAGAATAATTACTATAATAAAGTTTGTAGTCAGGATGGGGCTACTGTTGTAAAACATAGCTTAAAACTTGTAAATTGGTTTCCTAAACAAAGTTGCAATTTCGTTTACTTCATTAAGTTTTCCACTGCGAAATTAATTGTTTTAAAGAATACTAGTAAGAATGGACAATAGATGTCATGAAAGAGTGATATTTGTTGTCTTCAAGCCTCCTTTTAGGTAAGAAATGAAATCTGGGTGGGGGTGTGACAAAAAGTAATTATATGTTTGTCGTACTATGAAATAAATTGCCAAATTCCAAAATGTAATTTGACGTTATAAGGATGGAGGGGGAGCAAGGTGAGATGGCTTTCTCATCCCCATCCTTGCTCCCATTTCATTTTGTGAGATTAAATTTTCAATTAAAAAAATCTTTTTTTAAATATAATTTACTTATCAAATTTTTAACAATCTAAATTTAATTTTCAATTTAAACATATTTCTTATATTGATCATTAACAATAAAATATGAAGGCACAATATAAAAATTATTTAATAATAATGACTTCCACATAAATAGTACTGATGTTACCTTTACATAAGATTTAATTTTCCAAATTTTAAAAAAAAAATCAAATGTATTCATTTATCACATCACATACCATTAAAAGTAATTATACGTTTGTCGTGCTATGAAACAAATTGTCAAATTACGAAGACGTAATTTGATGGTATAAGGATAGAGATGGAGTGAAGTGAGATGGTTTCCTCATCCTCATCCTTGCTTCCATTACATTTTGCCGATGTTGGATTCCCATGAAAAAAAAATTCATTTTTTTAAATACCAATTACCAATTATTTGTCAATTTATTCATAAACTAAATTTAATTTTCAATTTAAACATATTTGTTATATTCATCATAAGACAATAAAATAATAATTATATAATAATAATGACTTCAACATTAATAATACTGTTACCTGTAAATAAAATCTAATTTATGTATCCATTTATCATACCACATACCATAAAAAGTAATTATATGTTTGTCTTGTAATGATACAAATTGCCAAATTAAGAAGCATAGTTTGATGGTATATAAGGATAGAGTTGGAGTGGAGTGAGATGGTTTCCTCATCTCCATCTTTGGTTCCATTTCATTTCGTTGAGATTGGATTTCCCAAAAAAAAAAGATCTTATTTTTTAAAAAATATAAATTACTTGTCAAATTATTCACGGTCTATATTTTATATTTAATTTAAACATATTTGTTATATTGATCATTAAGCAATAAAAAATGAAAGTTAAGGGTAATAATTATATTATAGAAATTAATAATACAAATGTTACCATTAAATGAAGTCCAGTTTTCCTATCTGAAAAATAATGAAGTAAATGTATCAATTTATCACACCACATACCATAAAAAGTAATTATACGTTTGTCCTGCTATGAAATAAATTGTCAAATTAAAAAAGTGTAATTTGATAGTATAAGGATAGAGATGGAACAGGGTGAGATGGTTTCCTCATTCTCATCCTTGCTTCCATTTCATTTTGCCTATATTGAATTTCCCATGAAAAAAAGTCTCATTGTTTTAAATATTAATTATTTGTCAATTTATTCACAAACTAAATTCAATGTTCAATTTAAACGTATTTGTTATATTCATCAGAAAACAATAAAATATGAAAGTTTAATATAATAGTCATATAATAATAATGACTTCAACATTAGTAATACTAATGTTACCTTTAAATAAAATCAAAATTTTCATATTTGAGAAATAAAGAATTAAATGTATACATTTATCATACCACATACCATAAAAAGTAATTATACACTTGTTCTAAGTAAAAAATTGTCAAATTTCACAAACGTAATTTGATGGTATAAGGATAAAGATGGAGTAGGGGTGAGATGGTTTCCTCATCCTCATCCTTGTCTTTCATTTTATTTTGTTGGGATTGAATTTCCTAGAAAAAAAGTCACTTTTTTTAAAAAAAAAATATCAATTATTTATCAAATTATTCACAATCTATTTTTTATGTTTAATTTAAACATATTTGTTATATTGATCATTAAACAATAAAATATGAAAGTTAAAGGTTTTAAAAAAATGAGATTTTTTTTCATGGGAAATCCAATCTCAACAAAATGAAATGAAACCAAAGATGGGATGAGGAAACCATCTCACCCCACTCCATCTCTATCCTTATATACCATCAAATTATTCTTCTTAATTTGGCAATTTGTTATGATAAATGGATACATTTAAGTCTCTTTTTTTTCAAATATGAAAAATTGGATTTTAATTAAATGTAACATTAGTATTATTAATGTTGAAGTCATTATTATTATATACTAATTATATTTAACTTTCATATCTTATTATTTTATGACGAATATAAAAAATACGATTAAATTGAACATTAAATTGAGTTTGTGAATGATTGACAAATAACTTTTTTCGTGTGAAATCCAATATCGACGAAATAAAATGAAAGCAGAGATGAGGATTAGGAAACCATCTCACCCCGCTCCATCTCTATCTTTATACCATCAAATTATATCTTCGTTATTTGACAATTTGTTTTATAGCACAACAAACATATAATTAATTTTAATGATATATGATGTGATGAAGGGATACATTTAATTCTTTATTTTTCAAATTTGAAAAATTGGATTTTATTTAAAGGCAACTTTAATATTATTAATGTTGAAGTTATTTCTATTACATAATTATTTTATTTAACTTTCATATTTTACCATTAATGACTAATATAAAAAAAAATACGTTTAAATGTAATCTTAAATTAAGGTTATGGATAATTTGATAAGTAATTGATATTAAAAAAACAATGCAATTTTTTTTTTTGTGGGAGATCCAATCTCATCCAAATGAAACGAAAGCATAGATGGGGATGAGAAAACCATCTCACCTAGAGTCTTTTCCATTTTCACCATCTTTCTGGTTGAGATTCACTCCAGCAGCCTGGGTCGTTTTCTCCACTCAATTTCCTATGCGTTTATTGTTTAATGATCATAAATTGAACATTAAATTTAGATTGTTAATAATTTGATAAGTAAATTACATTTAGAAAAAGATAATTTTTTAGTGGAAAATTCAAGCTAACGAAATGAAATGGGAGCAAGGATGGAGATGAGAAAGTCATCTCACCCTGCTCCATCTCTATTCTTATGCCATCAAATTAAAATTGGATTTTATATAGAGGTAACATTAGTATTATTAATGTTGAAGTCATTCTTATTATGTAATTATTACATTTAAATTTCATATTCATTTGTTTAATGATTAATATAACAAATATATTTAAATTGAATATTACGTTTAGATTGTGAATAATTTGATAAGTATTTGATATTTTTAAAAAAATGAGATTTTTTATAGTAAAAAATTTAATCTCAACAAAATAAAATGGGAACAAAGATGAGGATGCAAAAGTCATCTCACCATGCTCCATCTCTATCCTTCTACCATCAAATTACGTCTTTAAAATTTGACAATTTGTTAGATAGAACGACAAACTTATAATTACTTTTTATGGTATGTGGTTTGATAAATGGATACATTTACTTCTTTATTTTTCAAATTTGAAAAATCTAATTTTATTTAAAGGTAACATTAGTATTATTAATGTTGGAGTCATTATTATTGTATAATTATTATATTTACCTTTCATATTTTATTGTTTGATGATCAATATAACAAATATGTTTAAATTAAACACTAAAGTTAAATTGTGAATAATTTGATAAATAATGATATTAAAAAAAAAAGAGAGATATTTTTTCATGTGAAATCCAATCTCACCGAAATGAAATGCAAGCATGGATGGAGATGAGGAAACCATCTCACCCCGGTTCGTTTCTATCTTTATACCATCAAATTACGTATTTTAATTTGGTAATTTGTTTCATACCAGAATAAACGTATAATTACTAATTACTTTTTATGGTATGTGGTGTAATAAATGTATACATTTAATTCTTTATTTTTTAATTATGAAAAATTGGATTTTATTTAGTGCTAACATTAAGTCATTATTATAATATAATTATTATCTTTTAACTTTCATATTGTATTGTTTAATGACCAATATAACAAATATCTTTAAATTAAACATGAAATATAGATGGTGAATAGTTTGATAAGTAATTGATATTTAAAAAAAAATGAGATTCTTTTTTCTTGGGAAGTCATATCTCAACGAAATGAAATGAAATCAAGGATAGAATGAGGAAACGTCTCACCCCACTCCATCTCTATCCTTATATACTATCAAATTATTCTTCTTAATTGGTAATTTATTACATAGAACAATAAGCGAATAATTAATTTTTATGGTACGTGATAAATAGATACATTTACTTCTTTATTTTCAAATTTGAAAAATCTAAGTTTTTTTTTCGTGGGAAATCCAATCTCACCGAAATGAAATAGAAGCATGGATGGGGATGACGAAAACCATCTCACCCCGCTCCATCTCTATCCATATATCATTAAATTACGCTTTTTAATTTGACAATTTGTTTCATAGTAAGACAAACATATAATTACTTTTTATTGTAGTTGGTGTGATAAATGGATACATTTAATTCTTTAGTTTTCAAATATGAATAATTGGACTTTATTTAATGGTAACATTAGTATTATTAATGTTGGAGTCATTATTATAATATAATTATTACCTTTAACTTTCATATTTTATTTTTAATGATGAATATAACAAATATGTTTCAATTAAACATAAAATATTGATTGTGACTAATTTGATAAATAATTGACATTTTAAAAAAACAAGATTTTTTTTTTTGTGTGTGGGAAATCCAATCAATCGAAATGAAATGGAACCAAGGATGGGGATGAGGAAACAATCTCACTACGGCCCATCTCTATCTTTATATACCATCAAATTATACTTCTTAATTTTACAATTTGTTTCATAACAAGACAAACATATAATTACTTTTTATGGTATGTGATATGATAATTGGATACATTTAATTCTTTATTTTTGAAATATGAAAAACTGTATTTTATTTAAATGTAACATTAGTATTATTAATGTTGAAGTCGTTATTATTATATAATTATTATATTTAACTATTATATTTTATTGTTTTATTAAGAATATAACAAATATGTTTAAATTGAACATTAAATTTAGTTTGTGAATAGATTGACAAATAATTGATATTTAAAAAATTCAGAATTTTTTTTGTGAGAAATCCAATATGGCCGAAATGTAATGGAAACAAGGATGAGGATGAGGAAGCCATCTCACCCCACTCCATCTCTATCCTTATAGCATCAAATTACACTTTTTAATTTGGCAATTTATTTCATAGTATGACAAATATATAATTACTTTTTATGGTATATGAGTGTGATAAATTGATACATTTAATTCTTCCGTATTCAAATATAAAATTTTTTACTTTATTTAATGGTAACATTAATATTATTAATGTTGGATTCATTATTATAATATAATTGTTACCATTAACTTTCATATTTTATTTTTAATGATCAATATGACAAATATCTTTAAATTAAACATAAAATATAGATTGTGAATAATTTGATAAGTAATTGATATTTTAAAAAATGATTTTTTTTTTATGGGACATCCACTCTCAATGAAATGAAATGGAACCAAGGATGGAGATGAGGAAACCATTTCACTCCGTTCCATCTCCATCCTTTGACACAATTTTCAAATATTGGATCTTCCGTTATTTAAATCGTGTATCTCCGTCACTTGTAGTGATTTATCATTTAATGAATGACTGAAAAATCTAATGTTTGTTACATATACCATCAAATTATGCTTCTTAATTTGACAATTTGTTTCATAATAAGACAAAAGTATAATTACTTTTTATGGCATGTTGTATGATAAATGGATACATTTAATTCTTTACTTTTGAAACATGACAAATTGGATTTTATTTAAAAGTAACATTAGTAGGAATAATTTGATAAGTAATTGATATTTTTTAAAAAAACAATGATATGTTTTTTTCGTGGGAAATCCAATCTCACCCAAATGAAATTTAAGCATGGATGGCGATGAGGAAACCATCTCACCCTTCTCCATCTCCATCCTTATACCATTAAATTACGATTTTTAATTTGGTAAAATCTTTCATTGCACGACAAAATATGTATTTACGTTTTATGGTATGTTGATAAATGGATACATTTGATTATATGTTTTTTAAAATTTGAAAAATTGTAAATTATTTGATAAGTAAATGATATTTTTTAGTAGAAAATTCAATCTCACGAAATGAGATGAGAGCAAGGATAGGGATGGGAAAGCCATCACACACCGCTCCTTCTCTAAAATTATGTCTTTATAATTTGGCAATCTGTTTCATAGTACGACAAACATATAATTACTTTTTATGGCATTTGATGTGATAAATGGATATAGTTGATTTTTAATTTTTCACATTTTGTAAATTTGGATTTTATTTAAAGATGACATTAGTATTATTAATGTTGAAGTCATTTTTATTATGTGATTACAATATTTAACTTTCAGATTCTCCTATTTAATGATCAATATAATAAACATGTTTAAATTGAACAGTAAATTTAGATTGGGAATAATTTGATATGTAAATTGATGTTTTAAAAAATTGAGATTTTTATTAAATGAAAAATCAACCTCGGCGAAATAAAATTGGAGGAAGGTTTGGGATGAGAAAGTTATCTAATTCTGTTCCATCTCTATCCCTATACCATTAAATTACGTCTTTGAAATTTGACAATTTGTCACCTAGAACGAAAAGCATATAATTACTTTTTATGATATGTAGCATGATAAATGGATACATTTAATTGTTTAATTTTTAAATTAGAAAAATCTAATTTTATTAAAGGTAACATTAGTATTATTAATGTTGAAGTTATTATTATTGTATAACTATTATATTTACCTTTCATATTTTATTCTTTAATGATCAATATAACAAATATGTTTAAATTGAACACTAAATTTAGATGGTGAGTAATGTCATATGTATTGCATATCTAAAAAACAATGAGATTTTTTTCGTGGAAAATTCAATCTCATCGAAATGAAATAGAAGCATGGATGGGGATGAGGAAACCATCTCACCCCGGTCCATATCAATACTTATAGCATCAAATTACACTTTTCAATTTGACAATTTGTTTCATAGTAGGACAAACATATAATTACTTTTTATGGATTTTATTTAAAGTTAACTTTAAAATTATCAATGTTGAAGTTATTACTATTAAATAATTATTATATTTAACTTTTATATTTTACAGTTTAATAACCAATATAAAAAAATACATTTAAACTGAATCTTAAATTAAGATTAAGAATAATTTGATAAGTAATCGATATTTAAAAAAACAAGGAGATTGTTTTTTCATGTGAGATCCAATCTTACCTAAATGAAATCGAAGCATGGATGGGGATGAGGAAACCATCTCACCCCATTCCATCTCTATCCTTATACCATTAAATTACGATTTTTAATTTGATAATTTGTTTCAATGTACGACAAATATATATTTACTTTTTATGGTATGTTGTGTCCTATCTTTCAAATTTGAAAAATTGGATTTTATATAAAGGAAACATCAGTATTCTTAATGTGGAAGTCATTATTATTATGTAATTTTTATATTTAACTTTCATATTTTATTGTTTAATAATCAATATAACAAATATGTTTAAATTGAACTTAATAATTTGATAAGTAAATTACATTAAAAAAAAAGATATTTTTTAGTGGAAAATTCAATCTCATGAAATGAAATGGGAACAAGGATGGGATGAGAAAGCCATCTCATCCCACTCCATCCCTATCCTTGTACCATCAAATTACGTATTTGTAATTTGACAATTTGTTTCATAGTACGACAAACGTATAATTACTTTTAACGGTATTTCATGTGATAAATGGATATATTTGATTTTTTATTTTTCAAATTTAAAAATTTGGATTTTATTAAAAATAACATTGGTATTATTAATGTTGAAGTCATACTTATTATGTAGTTATTATCATACTTATTATGTAGTTATTATATTTAACTATCATATTTTACTGTTTAATGATCAATATAACAAATATGTTGAAATTGAATATTCAATTAAGTTTAAGAATAATTTGATAAGTAATTGATATTTAAAAAACAATAAGATAGTTTTTCGTGGGAAATCCAATCTCTCCTAAATGAAACGGAAGCATGGTTTGTGATGAGAAACCATCTCACCCCGCTCCATCTCTATCCTTATACCATCAAATTATGATTTTTAATTTAGCAATTTGTTTCATTGTAAGAAAAATTTATAATCACTTTTTATGGTATGCTGTGTGAGAAATGGATACATTTTATTCTTTATTTTTCAAATTTGAAAAATTGGATTTTATAAAAAGGTAACTTTAGTATTATTAATGTGGATGTCATGATTATTATATAATTTTTGTATTTTAACTTTCATATTTTATTGTTTAATGATTAATATAGCAAATACGTTTTAACTAAACTTTAAATTTAGATTGTAAATAATTTGATAAGTAATTGATATTCTAAAAATATGAGATTTTTTTCTAGTGAAAAATTCAATCTTAGCGAAATAAAATGGGGCCAAAGATGGGGATGAAAAAGCCATCTCACCTCTCTCGATCTCTACCCTTATACCATCAAATTAAGTCTTTTAAATTCGACAATTTGTTACATAGAACGACAAGTGTATAATTACTTTTTATGGTATGTGATGTGATAAATGGACACATTTACTTCTTTTTTTTTTTTCAAATTTGAAAAATCTAATTTTATTTAAAGGTAACATTAGTGCTTGGTAATTGAGACTTTTTGTTTGGTGTTTTTCTGGCTATTTGAACACCTTTAAAGTTTGTGAGCTGGATTCGTGCTTGTGTTACCTCTCCATTTTTCTCTGTGATGATTAATGGACCTCTTGAAGGATACTTTCTTGGTAGGAAAGGGTTGTGGCAGGGAGATCCCCTGTCTCCGTTTTTTTTTTTGTCGTGGTTATGGAGGTCTTATCCCATATGTTGAACAATCCTCCTCCCTCCTTTATATTTTATCATAGGTGTGAGAAGGTGAGGCTGACAAACTTGTTGTTTGCGGATGACCTCAGTTAGGATTAGTGTCCTAATTCTCCCGGTGGTCTCATAGTTTGTAAATATTTTGTACACACATTGTTATTAATAAAATACATGTTATATATGCATTTACTCAAATCCAATAAACTAAGATCCGTGGTTATTTCATGTAACTTAAGCATGTATGTAAAACATACAAGTGGATCATGCCTTAAGTAATGACCTAAATGGTTTGTAGTATAAGGTTAAAGGAGGGATACCTTATACTAGTGACACTACGGATACGACCGCTTTGTAGATGTTACAAGTGTTGTAAAGTGCTACAAATGGTCTGATCCTGACCATTCATGTGGAGACATGCGAGTGGGGGTATTCTATACAAAGAGTTTGTATAAGACCAGATCACGAGATGATTAGTCTCTTTATATAACACTGTTGATAATTGAGACTTACATTTCACTAAAATGACCATAGCTGACAAGACCTTAATCCTGAGTGAGTTGGGAACTCCTGCCTATGAGAGTGGTCCTTTGATTAGTATGGGTAAAAGCGGCCAGATTGCCAACTCAAAAGCCTACCTTTTTGGGGATTCATCTGATTGAGGAGCTAGAAACTGAGCTACACAAGACGGAATTCACTCCTTTCTCGAAGAGGGGTAACTAGATAAATTGCTCCTTTAAGGGCTAATTACTGGTCTTGAACATAGTGGCCACACCATCTCTTTGAAAGAGAGGACTCAGTCATAGTAGGACTATGACTTATTGTTCATTAGAGGAATCCATGGTACTTAAGAAGTTAGATGTAACTATAGTAGCGAAACGGTAAATTGGCCCATTTGTACTTATTAGCGATTTGTGAAGGGTCATCGCACTGTTGATTGGTTATATGAACACAGAAATATATCTGTAGTGCGAAGAGTGTAGCTGTCAGTCTATAGTGAAGTGACCAATAACCCTTCACAGATGCTCATAACGACAGCTTGGCCAATTTACCATTTTGCCCTTGTAGTTACATCTAACTCCTTAAGTACCACTGATCCTTCTAATGAACAATACAACATAATTCTACTAAGTGTGGACACCTCTCGAGCCATGAGAAGGTATGTGGCACCACATCATTCAAGCTCCAGAATCAGCCCTTAAGGGAGGAATCTATCTACTTACCCCTGCTTCGGGGAAGGAGTGAATTCCATCTTGTGTAGCTGAGCTCCCAGCTCCCAAATTAGACGAATCCTCAAAATGGAAGGTTTGAGTCGGTAATCTGACCATTCGTACCCATGAAAATTAAAGGATCGTCTTCAAAGGCAGGAGTTCTCAACTCACTCAGGATTAAGGATATGTTACCTATTGTCATCCTAGTGAAGTGAAAACTCTGTCATGAACGACGTTATATAACGAGACTAATACACTTCTATTGGGGTTGATGCCCTAAAGTCTCGTGTCCTGTAGTTTGTAAACAGTTTGTATGAATGTTTGTGTTGTTAATATATGATATTTACTTCACATCTTGTATTTTTGCTCAGTTGCTTGTTTTATTTACTTTACCACAAACCAATAAACATAAAATCCTTGGTTATCTGTATGTGACTCAAGCATGTATGTGGTGACATACAAGTGGATTATGTCTTGAGTGATAACCAAAATGGTCTGTAGTATATGGATATAGGAGGGAAACCTTATCCTGGTAACGTTATGGATGCAGCCCGCTTTGTGGAATGGTCACAAGTGTTGTGACTTGTCACAGATGGTTTGATCCTGATCATTCGTGTTGGGGACATGCGAGCAGGGGAGTCCTATACAAAGAGTTTGTATAAGACCTGACCACGAAGTGTTAACGTCTCGTTATATAACATCGTTCATGACAGAGACTTCATTTCACTAGGATGACCATAGGTAACATGACTTCAATCTTGAGTGAGTTAGGAACTCCTACCATTGAGGGCAATTCTTTCATTTGTATGGGTGCGAGTGGCCAGGTCGCCGATTCAAACCTACCATTTTGGGGATTCGTTTGATTTGGGAGCTGGGAACTCAGCTACACAAGATGGAATTCATTCCTTCCCTAAAGCAGGGGTAAGTAGATAGATAGCTCCCTTAAGGGCTAATTCCAGGGCTTGAACGATGTGGTGCCACACACCTTCTCTTGGCCTTAGAGGTGTTCATACATAGTTGGACTATGTTGTATTTTTCATTAAAGGAATGAGTGGTACTTAAGAAGTGAGATGTAACTACAGGGGCATAATGGTAATTTGGCCCAGCTGTACTTACGAGCATCTGTGAAGAGTCATCGTACCCATGATTGGTTATATCCGATGGACACAGAAATATATCTGTGGTAAGAAAAGTTCAGTTGTTAGTCTTTAGTGGAATACCTGCAGTTAACGGATAGTGGATCTCGTGGCTAAAGAGTTTAGTCAGCTATTCACGTACCATTAGAGCTTCGAGCCACAGGTCCATTAGGTCCCCTGGTTAGCTTGGATAAAGTCGAGAACCAGTATTTGGGTTAATTTGAAATGTTCAAATTGACAAGAGGAAGTTCAATTATATATGATATAATTGAACTGGTTAATTATATATGATATAATTGGCAAATGTATAAGATACATTATTTTGAAGGCAATTAGATATAAATATGATTTATATCAAGTAGAGGAGAAAATACTTTAGTAGATATGTGATATCAAACTATAAGATAAAATTATAATATGATTATATTTTTTAATTTTTTAATTGATTAATTATATGATAATTAATACTAATATCACGTTTGGACGTGGGTTAGTGGGGGAACGTCAGTTATTGTAACCGATGAGTTAAAATGAAAAAGGTTTTCATTTTGAATTGCAGTCCGTCAATCGCCCAAAGAGAATTTGTGAAGCGCGCATTGGAGAATACTAAGCGATCGCTTAAAGAATCAAGAGATTATACGATAGCTCTTCTCCACCTAAAAGATCGTCTACCTCACGCTAAACGATCGCAAGATAGCTTCTCTAAATGATCGTATAGTATGTCAATTTTACTAAACGATCATGTACCTTTTCCCAATCGTTCAGTAAATCCTACATGATCGTGTAGCTTCTCCTAAACGATAAGTAGTCTGCTATGTGATAGCGACTTTTTCCCTCCCACTTGCTTATCGCCTACACGATTCGTGTTTCCTCCTTCCTCTACTAAATTCACTAAAGCCTACCCTTTGCGTTTTCACTCTGAGAATACCCGGGGCTCTTTAGTGGTGGTGTTGTCCCCATTGCGGTCGTGAGTTTGCGTTGTTCGTGCTGCTACAATCGACGTTTCCGCTGGGCGTTGGTAGATCTCATGGAGGTTTTCGCTGCATTGGAGTTCTGAAGTGTGAAGACTGTCTTCAACTGGTATAGAACTCTCTCCCTTGTTGTTTATATTGTCCGTAGCATGCCATTAATTAAGATTTGTTTGCATAACTGTATGTGTTGAATGTATATATTTGTATTTCGGTCACTGTGAGAACGGAGCGATCCGAACACGCTCATGGAACTCTTAGATATGAGATCCTTTAATTGGTATCAGAGCCAGGTTCTGATACTCTGATTTCATCTGTTCCAACAAAATAACATTTACATTCATGGTGGGTGCATTTCTACACTGATTTAATGGTTAGATTTGCTGTGGATGTGCCGGATTAATGGATGTTTTCGAGATGATTAGCCTTGGTTTGATTTAAATCCTTTTACATTTGCAATTATTTGTAAAGGCCCCTATGTTTTTGAGCATTAATAATCGAAATCAAGTATGTATTCAAAGTTTGTTTGAAGTTTTGAGTCGTTCTTCGAAGAAACAGATCTGTGCAAGCGTTGCATAAGAGTGGTATGCGATTTGGACAAACGTTGCAGTTCTTCGAAGAATGAGGCGATCTAGGGTTGATCGAATCGTGCAAAAGATGTTCTACGCGATTGTTGTTGATCGCATCGTAAAGATGAAAGGGTACGTGATCGCTGTTGAACGCATCGATTAAACGATGGGGTATGTGATCAAGAGTTAATCGTATCGTGTTGACGATCGGGTATGCGATCGCTGAGTATCGTTTAATGCGCGCGCTAGACGATCGTTTAGGTCAGCAAGCTTCAT
>NC_052352.1:46473633-46515620 GCF_009727055.1 Benincasa hispida
AGAAGAAGAAGGGTGGTAAGGGAAAGGGAAGGCACCTGCTAACCCACCGCCTGTCACCCCAAATAGGCATCCACAGGTTGCTAAGGGAAAGTGCTTCCACTGCAACCAAGATGGACACTGGAAGAGGAACTGTCCTTGATATCTAAAAAAGAATAAAGCAGCCAAGGGTAAAGCCAAGGCCGATAAAGGTAAATGTGATTTATTTGTGCTTGAAACTTGTTTAGTGGAGAACGATGATTCTGCCTGGATAATTGATTCAGGCGCCACTAACTATGTTTCTTCTTCTTTTTAAGGGATTAGATCTTGGCGACATTTAGAGGCTGGTGAGATGACGATGCGAGTAGGCACCGGGCATGTTGTCTCAGCTGTGGTAGTGGGAGGACTCCAGTTAGCTTTACAGAATAGGTTTCGTGTTTTACATGTATATATAGTTCCTGAACTAAAAAACAACCTCATTATAGACGCATCGCAAAGAACCGCAATCAGACAAGGAGAATTTCAAAAGGATAATGCATAAAAGATAACAAGAAAAGAACCTTAAGTAGAAGTACGCATGCGACAATGCGTTGGAGTTCATGCGATTGAAGCCATGCATTGAAGGATGTGGAGGATTCTTCCATTGTAACTGCGCACCGAGGAGGGTTATTATCGCACCTACAAGGAGCAAACGCACCACAACCAAGGTAGCAGCCGTATATCCAAAATAACAATAAATAAAAATAATAGACTAAACTCGGAAAGTAATGTAAAAGATAGAGTAGAAGACATCCCATAGACAGGCATTGCCACAACCTTTCACCAAGTAAAGAGGATTAACTCACTATACTCGCACAATACACAGCTCTCGGTAACTCACTATACTCGCACAATGCACAGCTCTCGGTGGGTTGTTACATGCGTCCTATCTCTAGGCTACACGATTAAGCATGCAATTAACTTTGATAAATAAACGTTGAAGATAAACTATGATAGAGATGAAGATGATAAAGAAGACGGTAATGAAGAAATTAAGATTTACATTGATAAAAAAATATCTTAATATCTCAAGCTAAAATGTAATACAATACAGAGATTAGAAGGGAGATGAAGGACTCTGCGTCAAGGCTGCCGGTGGTGCCATGGTTGAAGGGTGGAGATGTCTCTCTCGAACTCTATCTCCGGCGAATGCTCTGATCGTCACTCAGTCTGGGTTGTGGAGATGAAGAATTCTCACTGGAAATCTCTTTCAAGCTCTCATCTATGATCACAAACTTCTGCCTTGAGGCAGAAGCTCAGATGTCTCAAAATGAAGGTCTCAAGGGCTATTTATAGAATTAGGACACCGACAGCTATAATGATGAAGATATGGCTCACTGCTGCTTTTGTCGCGGAATGGCCATTGTCACATCACCTTATCTTGCTAATACTCCCAAGGTATGCGTTCAAGTTGACATTAGCTGAAGTTATCAACGCGTTCTATCCATCTTGCGATCTTCTATTATGGTTGTCAATCTATGGCCGCAGTCTCTATTTGTTCACCGCATTCTCCATGCGTTGGACGCATGTGATTACTGCAACTTCCATGCATTGGATGCATGGGGTTACTATCTGCGTTCGTCTTTTGTGGTCGCCTGGCTTCAGCGCATGCGTTTGTCTGTGATTGCTTATTACAAACGCATGTGTTTGATTCCTTTGATAGCTACAAAAATAGACACTTTGGCACAGAATAACGCATAATATTGGGTCAGTGAGGTTTTAGGTGGTTATTGATGCAAAACACAATTTTTTCATAAATTCTAAGTATTATCATTGCATTTTCTACCTGTTACTCCCCATAAATCTAAATAAAAGACTTATAATAACTGGCATTTCTGCCAGTTATCACCCCCCCAAACTTAGAATCATGCTTGTCCTCAAGCATGCGTTACACTCAAGAAATTCTTAACTCACCTTTTGGCGTTCCTTTGCGATGATCAACTTTTCAGAATATAATTAACTCGTACCTCTAACCAAGGCTGCAATGCTCTCCTCTACCTTGGTTGCTTCTTCAAAGAGATCTTTTCTAAGTTGAAATTTGGCAAGCCCTTGCTCAAAAATTTTTTATTCATTCTCCACAACTTTGCGTTCAACTCATGAGAATGCGTTCGTTTAAAACAATTCAAGCTTATGTGTTTACTTATTTGAATGCGGTGTTGAACCTGGTTACATTCTTCGTTTTGGCTTACCCCCATGTGTGTCATGAGGGCATCCAACTTCGGTTGCGTTCCATATTCAACTCAACTCATGTCTTACTTAAGTTGGCTTACGCCAGACAAGGGAGTTCGCTGATGCGTCGATCTTGGCGATTTACCTTCGTTTTGGCTTGCCCCCACAGGTGTCATGCGGACATCCAACTACGGGTAAATGCCTTTCACAACTTAACTCTTATCAACATGGATTTCCCCATTGCATTGACAGTGGAGTTGTTATTTTCTAAAGTTTTTTTTTTTAAGGAAATGACCGCAATGTGATGAATGCAATTCTCCGAGATATCTGCCACCCCCCAAACTTAGAGGGTGGTAACATTCTCACTGCAAGCTAAAAGAAAACTCAACAGGAATGTGATAACAAATGCTTGAGCGAAGGTTTGCACATAATAAAACTATAGACTTTCACAATTTGAAGAGCCTATTAAAAGTAAGGGGTGCCTTGCGATACTAATTAAAGAATGCAGTGAATTATTTGTACCATTATAGACGCATCGCAAAGAATCGCAGTCAGACAAGGAGAATTTCAAAATGATAATGCATAAAAGATAACAAAAAAAGAACCTTAAGTAAAAGAATGCATGCGACAATGCATTGGAGTTCATGCGATTGAAGCCATGCGTTGAAGGATGTGGAGAATTCTTCCTGCACACCGAGGAGGGATATTATTGCACTACAAAGAGCAAACGCACCACAACCAAGGAAGCAGTCGTATATCCAAAATAATAATAAATAAAAATAATAAACTAAACTAGGAAATCAATGTAAAAGATAAAGTAGAAGACGTCCCTGGAGAAATTGGAGTGTTGTCACCACAAGGAGTCTCCCATATAGAAGATGGCTCTAAATTGCTTGAGTCAAGGGTTCGCCCTGACCATTGGAGCTTCCAGCAATTGTTGGATGCATGATGGTTGACATGTGTCTAAGACTGCTTCCAGCTCATGCGACAGATAGCCTTTCTATCTCGGGGTCAATATTTGACTTTCGACGCATCGCCTATACTTAAAATATTGTTTGCAGCTTGGTCGCACAATATACAATACACCTAAGATTGAAAGGGTGCATGTGAAAACACAAAAAAACTTCACAAAACATTAACTGCCAAGTGGCAGGCAACGGTGCCAAAAACTTGTTGGGATAATTTAGGGAAGCGTTTTGTTTTGTATTATTTTTATCATTTAAGGACGGATGGGTTTGAACATGAAATCATGCGTTAGACATAACTAATGCATTTTCTCCCATGCGACTGAGGTCATGCGTCGGAATGATGATGCGTTAATCTTAGCATGCAATGGTCATACGTTCCTATCACAAGTTTTCTTACGCTTGCGCCAAATATAACATAAATGAAAGTTTCTCAGGTAATCCAAGGTCGAACACGGGGACTTGTCACTCAATAATATTTGTGAAGTGATGCGTTTGAGGCAATGAATAAGAATAAAAATAAAGAAAAGAAGGTTTAAATGTTTTATACACTACTCCTACTCCTAACTAAACAGATTGAGCAATAGAAGACTTGCAATGAGAATAAGTATAGACACAACAACCAATAACGCATAGTAACGTTTACTATCTTAAATTGCCCTAGTAATCCCAGCTCGTTGCACTAATGCATCACACCTCTCGGTGGTCAGCCGCATGACTATATCTCTATAGTGCATGGTTGCGTCGAGTATAAGATTGTTCCTATCTCTAGGAACAATACGAACCTTGCTTAGTGCATTCCATCCCTTACCTTCTCAGGCAATTAAACGTGGCTACTTAGCTTATAGACAAGCAATGCATCATTCTATAAACAGGCGTTGCCACAACCTTTCACCAAGCAAAGAGGATTAACTCACTATACTTGCACAACGTACACCTCTCGGTGGGTTTCTACATGCGTCCTATCTCTAGGCTACACAATTAAGCGTGTGATTGACTTTGATAAATAAACGCTGAAGATAAACTATGATAGAGATGAAGATGATGAAGAAGATGGTAATGAAGGAATTAAGATTTGCATTGATCACAAAATATCTTAATATCTCAAGCTAAAATGTAATACAATACAAAGATTAGCAGGAAATGAAGTACTCTGCGTTAAGGCTATCAATGGTGCCATGGTTAAATGATGGAGATGTCTCTCTCGAGCTCTATCTCTGACGAATGCTCCGATCGTCACTCGGTCTAGGTTGTGAAGATGAAGAATTCTCGCTGGAAGTCTCTTTCAAGCTCTCGTCTGTGATCACAAACTTCTGCCTTGAGGCGGAAGCTCGGATGTCTCAAAATGAAGGTCTCAAGGGCTATTTATAGAATTAGGACGCTGACAGCTGTAATGATGAAGGTATGGCTCACAGCTGCTTTTGTCGCGGTATGGGCATTGTCATATCGCCTTATCTTGTTGATACCCCCAAGGTATACGTCCGAGCTGAATTTAGCTGAAGTTATCAATGCGTTCTACCCATCTTGCGATCTTCTATTATGGCTGTCAATCCGTGGCCGCAATCTCTATTTGTTCACCGTATTCTCCATGCGTTGGACGCATGCGATTACTGCAACTCCCATGCGTTAGACACATGGTGTTGCCGTCTGTGTTTGTCTTTTGCGGTCGCCTGGCTTCAGCACATGCGTTTGTCTGTGATTGCTTATTACAAACGCATGCGTTTGATTCCTGCGATAGCTACAAAAAAAGACATTTTGGCATGAAATAACGCATAATATTGGGTCAGTGAGGTTTTTGGTACTTATCGACGCAAAACTCAATTTTTCACAAATTCTAAGTATTATCACTGCGTTTTCTACCTGTTAACCCTCATAATTCTAAATAAAAGGCTTATAATAACTAGCATTTCTGCCAGTTATCACACATCAATCTCAATAGGATTGAGAGATTGATGAAAAATGGACTTCTAAGTGAGTTAGAAGAAAATTCATTACCAATGTGCGAATCTTGCCTTGAGGGTAAGATGACTAAACGACCTTTTACTGGAAAAGGTTATAGAGCCAAGAAGTCTCTTGAGTTAGCACATTCTGATCTTTGTGGTCCTATGAATGTGCAAGGCCGAGATGGCTATGAGTATTTTATCAGTTTCACTGATGCTTACTCCAGGTACGAGTATGTTTATCTTATTCAACAGAAGTCTGAATCCTTTGAAAAGTTCAAAGAGTTCAAGGCTGAAGTTTAAAATGCATTGGATAGACGGATTAAAACACTTCGATCGGATCGAGGTGGAGAAATTTTGGACTCGGCATACCAGGACTATTTGATAGTACATGGAAACGTTTCCCAACTCTCAGCGTCGGGTACACCTCAACAGAATGGTGTAGTGGAGAGGAAAAATAGAACTTTGTTAGACATGGTTCGCTTGATAATGAGATACGCTTCCTTACCGGACTCGTTTTGGGGTTTTGTAGTGGAGACTGCGGTATACATACTCAACTGTGTTCCCTCCAAGTGTGTTGCGAGAACACCTCTGAAGTTTTGGAACGGGCGTAAAGCTAGTTTACGTTACTTCCGCATTTGGGGTTTCCCTGCACATGTGCTTGAGGCTAATCCCAAGAAGTTGGAACCATGTTCGAGGTTATGCCTCTTTGTAGGCTACCCTAAAGGAACACGAGGGGGTTATTTTATGATCCGACGGAAAATAGGGTGTTTGTTACAGCAAATGCTACTTTCCTGGAGTAGGATCATAAAAGGGAGCACAGTCCATGAAGCAAAGTCATGTTGTGTGAGCTTTCCAATGAAACTACTGAAACTTCAACAAGAGTTGTTGAAGAGTTTGCTACATCAGCAAGAGCTTTTGATGGGAGTTCATCTAGTAGGTCGGTTCCACCTCAAGAGTTGAGGGAACCTCGACGTAGTGAGAGGGTTGCGAACCCACCTGTTCACTATCTGGGTTTCACGGAAATCCTTACTTATGATAACAAATGGTAACGTTGAGGATCCGTTGTCTTATAAGAAGGCAATGGAGGATCTTGACCAGGATGAATGGATCTACAAGAAGATCATCAATGCTTCAGTAGTCTTCTAAGTGTTGTATGTAGACGATATCTTACTCATTGGGAATGATGTAGGTCTATTAACTGCAGTTAAGAACTGGCTAGCGACCCAATTCCAAATGAAAGATTTGGGAGAGGCTCAGTTTGTTCTATATATACAGATCTTTCGGTATCGTAAGAACAAAGTGCTAGCACTGTCTCAGGCATTGTACATTGACATTGTACTCGATGTAGAACTTCAAGAGGGGCCTACTGCTGTTCAAGCATGGGGTCCTAAGACACCTCAAGAGGTTGAGGAGATGAGACGGATCAGTCTATCCCAGGTCATTTTAATGTTGCTAACCCATTTACGAAGGCTCTCATGGCTGTAGTGTTTGAGGGTCACCTACGGAGCATGGGTCTACAGGATAGCCCGCAGTTGGACTAGGGAAGTGGGAGATTTTCTTGTACTGGGCTTTTATGCCCTAGTTTATTGTTTTGTACTAAGTTTTTTCTACACCCCACTTCGCTTTAGGACAAGTGGGAGATTGTAGGGGTTGATGCGCTAAAGTCTCGTGTCCTATAGTTTGTAAACAGTATGTACGAACACTTGTGTTGTTAATATATGATATTTACTTCACATCTTGTATTTTTGCTCAGTTGCTTGTTTTATTTTCTTTACCATGAACTAATAAAAATAAAATCCCTAGTTATCTGTATGTCACTCAAGCATGTATGTGCTGACATACAAGTGGATCATGTCTTGAGTGATAACAAAAATGGTCTGTAGTATATGGATATAGAAGGGAAACCTTATCCTGGTAACGCTACGGATGTGATCCGCTTTGTGGAATGGTCACAAGTGTTGTGACTTGTCACAGATGATCTGATCCTGATCATTCGTGTTGGGTACATGCGAGCGGGGGCGTTCTATACAAAGAGTTTGTGTAAGACCTGACCACGAAGTGTTAACGTCTCGTTATATAACACCGTTCATGACAGAGACTTCACTTTACTAGGATGACCATAGGTAACATGACCTCAATCTTGAGTGAGTTGGGAACTCCTGCCATTGAGGGTTGTCCTTTGATTTGTATGGGTGCGAGTGGCCAGGTTGCCGATTCAAACCTACCATTTTGGGGATTCGTCTGATTTGGGAGTTGGGATCTCAGCTACACAAGATGGAATTCACTCCTTCCTCGAAGCAGAGGTAAGTAGATAGATAGCTCCCTTAAGGGCTGATTTCGGGGCTTGAACGATGTGGCGCCACACACCTTTTCTTGGCTCGATAGGTATTCACACATAGTTGAACTATGTTGTATTATTCATTAGAGGAATGAGTGGTACTTAAGGAGTGAGATGTAACTACAGGGGCATAATGGTAATTTGGCTCAGCTGTACTTACGAGCATCTATGAAGGGTCATCGTACCCATGATTGGTTATATTCGATGGATACAAAAATATATTTGTGGTAAGAAGAGTTCAGTTGTTGGTCTTTAGTGGAATACCTGACAGTTAACGGATGGTGGATCTCGTGGCTAAAGAGTTTAGTCAGCTATTCACGTACCATTAAAGCTTCGAGCCACAGGTCCATTAGGTCCCCTGGTTAGCTTGGATAAAGTCGAGAACCAGTATTTGGGTTAATTTGAAATGTTCAAATTGACAAGAGGAAGTTCGATTATATATGATATAATTGGCAAATGTATGAGATACATTATTTTGAAGGAAATTAGATATAAATATGATTTATATCAAGTAGAGGGGAAAATACTATAGTAGATATGTGATATCAAACTATAGGGTAAAAATATAATATGATTATATTTTTTTAATTTTTTAATTGATTAATTATATGATAATTAATCCTAATATCACGTTTGGACGTGGTTTAGTAGGGAAACGTCGGTTAAAATAAAAAAGGTTTTCATTTTGAATTGCAGTCCGTCAATCGCCCAAAAAGAATTCGTGAAGCGTGCGTTGGAGAATTCTAAGTAGTCGCTTAAAGAATCGAAAGACTATATGATAGCTCTTCTCCACCTAAATGATCGTCCACCTCGCGCTAAACGATCGCACACTATCGCCTACATGATCGGATAGCTTCTCTAAACGATCGTATAGTGTGCCGATTTTACTAAACGATAGTGTACCCTTTTCCTAAACGATCGTTCAGTAAATTCTACATGATCGTGTAGCTTCTCCTAAACGATAAGCAGTCGACTATGCGATAGCGGCTTTTTCCGTCCAAATTGCTTATCTCCTACATGATTCATGTTTCCTCCTTCTTTTACCAAATTCACCAAAGCCCACCCTTTGGGTTTTCACTCTGAGAATACCCAGGGCTCTTTAGTGGTGGTGTCGTCCTCGTTCCGATCGTGAGTTCACGTTGTCCGTGCTGCTGCAATCGACGTTTTCGCTAGGAATTGGTAGATGCATGGAGGTTTTCCGCTGCGTTGGAGTTCCGAAGTGTGAAGACTGTCTTCAACTGGTATGGAACTCTCTCCCTTGTTATTTATCTTGTTCGTAGCATGACGTTAATTGAGATTTATTTGCATAATTGTATGTGTTGAATGTATATATTTGTATTTCAGTCACTGTGAGATCAGAGCGATCCGAACACGCTCATGGAACTCTTAGATATGAGATCCTTCAATGTGGTCTAGTCTTATACAAACTCCTTTGTATAAGACGCCCCCGCTCGAATGTCTCCACATGAATGATCAGGATCAGACAATCTATAGTAAGTCACAACACTTGTAACTCTCTACAAAGTGGGTCGCATCCATTGTGTCACCAGGATAAGGTTTCCCTCCTATATCCATATACTACAGACCATTTTGATTATCACTTATGGCATGATCCACCTGTATGTCTCCACATACATGCTTAAGTTAGAACGACAACCAGGGATTTTAGTTTATTGGTTTGTGGTAAAGCAAATAAAACATCTCATGTTTCAAAGACAATAGTGAAGAAAATATCATATATTATTACATCACAAGCGTTTGTTCAATACAGTGTTTACAAATTATAGGACCAAACGAGAGTCTAGGGCATCGTCCCTAACAATCTTCCACTTGTCCTAAAGCGAGTGGAGTGTACAATACAATAAGTACAAAACAATAAACTAGGGCACTAAGGCCAAAAACAAAAATCTCCCAATTGCCCTAGTCCAGCTGCGGGCAGTCCCGTAGACCCATGCTCTGAAAGTGACCCTAAAAAAGTATAATCATGAGAGCCTTTGTAAATGGGTCAGTAACGTTGTGCTCCAAAGTGATCTTCGTGACTATCACGTCCCCTCGATGCACTATCTCAAGAATGAGATGATACTTCCGCTCTATATGTTTGTCGCGCTTGTGACTCTTGGGCTCCCTAGAGTTCGCCACAGCTCCACTATTGTCATAATAGAGAGTGTTGGGCCTAGACATGTCTGGAACAACATCTAGATCAGTCAGGAACTTCCTGAGCTAAACGGCTTCCTTAGCAGCTTCACAAGCCACTACATATTCAGCATCCATCGTGGAGTCGGTGGTACACCCCTACTTAGTGATTCGCCACACTACTGCTCCTCTGTTAAGAGTGAACACTGAGCCTAAAGTGGATTTTCGAGAATCTTTATCAGTCTGAAAGTTAGAGTCCGTGTATCCAATAAGGATCAAATCCTTATTGAATCCATTGAGCTACCAAGGGGACCTTATGGACTTGTGGCTTGAAGCTCCAACGGTACGTGAATAGCTGACTAAACTCTTTAGCCACGACATCCACCATCCGTTAACTGCCAAGCATTCAACTAAAGACCGACAGTACACTCTTCTCACCACAGATATATTTCTGTGTCCATCGAAAATAACCAATGACCAATTTACCACTTTGCCCCTATAGTTACATCTAACTCCTTAAGTACCACTGATCCCACTAATGAATAATACAACATAGTCTTACTATGTGTGGACACCTCTCGGGCCATGAAAAGGTGTATGGCGCCACATTGTTCAAGCCCCGGAATTAGCCCTCCTATATCTATATACTACAGATCATTTTGGTTATCACTTAAGGCATGATCCACCTCTATGTCCCTACATACATGCGTAAGTTACAATGACAACCATGGATCTTAGTTTATTGATCTGTAGTAAAGTAAATAAAACATTTCATGTTTCATAGGCAATAGTGAAGAAAATATCATATATTATTACACCACAAGCGTTTGTTCAATACACTGTTTACAAACTACAGAACCCAATAAGAGTTTAGGGCATCATCCCAAATAATCTTAAGTACCACTGATTCCTCTAATAAACAATAAGTCATGGTCCTACTATCACTTAGTACTCTCTTTCCAAGAGAGGGTGTGGCCACTATGTTCAAGATCCGTAATCAGCCTTTAAGGGATTAGTTTATATACTTACCCATGCTTAAGAGAAAGAGGGAATTTCGTCTTGTATAGCTGAGTTCCCAGCTCCCCAATCAGACGAATCCCCAGAATGATAGGCTTGTTGAGGTTGCAATCTGGCCACTCTCACCCATACAAATCAAAGGACCGCCCTCATGAGCAAGAGTTCCCAACTCACTCAAGATGAAGATCATGTCACCTATGGTCATGTTAGTGAAATGTAAGTCTTAAATATGAATGGAGTTATATAAAGAGACTAATCATCTCGTGGTCCAGTCTTATACAAACTCTTTGTATAGGATTCCCCCGCTCACATATTTCTACATGAATGGTCAGGATTAGACCATTTGTAGCACTTTATAACACTTGTAACATCTACAAAGTTGGCCGAATCCATAGTGTCACCAGGATACGGTATCCCTCCTTTATCCTTATACTATAGACCATTTAGGTTATTACTTAAGGCATGATTCACTTGTATGTCTCCACATACATGCTTAAGTTACATGAAATAACCACAGATCTTAGTTTATTGGATCGAGTAAATGCTTATAAAATAACACTTATTTTATTCATAACAATATGTTCAAAAAATGTTTACAAACAACGAGACTACCAGGAGAATTAGGACACAAATCCCAACAAGATTTGGGGTCACTTAGTTACTTTCTTAGTCTTAAAGTGTCAATGAGCTCTGCTAGCTACTCATTGTCTCAAGCGAAGTATGCTTCTGACTTATTGGTGCGCTTCGGGATCACTGACTCTGCTACAACCCCGTCACCACTCGACCTTAATGTTCACTTGACTTCATTTGATGACGTTCCACTAAAAGATTCCATTCTCTACTGTCAACTTGTTGGCAACCTTATTTATCTAATACTGACTCATTCTAACATTGCATATGTTTTTCACATCGTAAGTAAGTTCATGGCTACTCTTCAAACCATTCATTTTACTACCGTTCTCCATATTCTTTGCTATTTTAAAGGGACTCTGGGACATGGCCTTCAATTTTCATCCCAGTCATCCTTGGTCTTATCTGGCTACTCTAATGCTGATTGGGTCGGTGATCCTACTGATTGGCGTTTTACCTTAGGTTACTGTTTCTATCTCGGTGACTCTCTTATTTCTTGGAGGAGTAAGAAACAAAGTCTTGTTTCTCGTTCTAGTATAGAGTCTGAATATTGCGCCCTAGCTGATGCTACGTCCGAGTTATTATGGCTTCGCTGGCTTTTTTCTGATATAGGAGTTCCTCAGCCATATGCCACTATCCTTCATTGTGACAATCGTAGTGCCATCCAGATTTCTCACGATGATTTTTTTCATGAACGCACCAAGCATATTGAGAATGGCTGTCATTTTATTCGACATCATATTCAGAGTAAAACTTTTCTTTTATGAGTTGTTTCCACTACTGAGGAGCATGCTGATATTTTCCCCAAAGCCTTATCCCCTGGGCACTTCAATCTGCTACTTAACAAACTCAAGTTGGTTTCTACTTTACCCCCTTGAGTTTAAGGAAGGGTGTTAATAATCTCTATATTTTTAGTCTATGTGGTTAGTGCTGGGGTTGATGCCCTAAATCGCGTAGGGTTCTTTAGTTTGTAATTGTAATGTACAAATATTTTATTTATGTAACAAAACATTTGATGTT
Organism: Benincasa hispida; assembly: GCF_009727055.1. Taxonomy (NCBI): domain Eukaryota; kingdom Viridiplantae; phylum Streptophyta; class Magnoliopsida; order Cucurbitales; family Cucurbitaceae; genus Benincasa; species Benincasa hispida. The sequence continues at coordinate 46,485,864 of NC_052352.1, forward strand.
TTATTTCGAAATTAGTTGCATTACCACAAACCAATAAACTAACATCAATAATTATCTTATAGCTTAAACATGTATGTAGAGACATACGGGTGGATCATGTTTAAGTGCTAACTTAAATGGTCTGTAGTAGATGGATAAGGCTGAATACCTTATCCTGGTGACACTATGAGTATGGCCATTTTATAACTGTTACAATTGTTGTAAAGTGCTACAAATGATTTGATCTTGATCATTCATGTGAAAATATGTGAGTGGGGATATTATATAAAAAGAAGTTTTTATAAGACCAAACAACGAATTGTTTAGTCCGCCGTTCATATTAGAGACTTACATTTCACTAGGGTGACCATAGGTAACATGACTTGAATCCTGAGTGAGTTGTAAACTCCTGCCTATGAGGTTGGATCTTTGATTTGTATGGGTGAGAGTGACCAGATCACCGACTCAACAAGCCTACAATTTTGGGGATTCTTCTAATTAGGGAGCTGAGAACACAACTAACAAGAAGGAATTCACTCATTCCCTAATGTCGAGGAAAATAAATAAATTGTTCCCTTAAGGGCTGATTCCAGTGCTTGAACAATGTGGCGTCACACCTTCTCCTGGCCTGAAATGGATTTAATCATAGTCGAACTATGATTTATTATTCATTAGAGGGATCAGTGGTACTTAAGGAGTTAGATGTAACTACAGGGGACAATCAATAATTTTGGCCCAGCTGTACTTACAAGTAATTTGTGAAGGGTCATCGTATTATTGATAGATTATATCCAATGGACATAGAAATATATCTATAGTGCAAAGCATGCAGCTGTCGGTCTTTAGTGGAGTGCCTGACAGTTAATGGATGGTGAATAGTTTAATTAATTATTCACGTACCATAGGAAATTTTAAGCTATAGGTTCATGACATCCCGCGACACGCACAAACTAACACAGATGCACACGCGCACACAAACACACACACACGCACACACATAAAACAAAACCAAAAACCCCCCCCCCCCCACACACACACACGAATGCACACATGAACGCATGCAAGCACACACACACAAACATACACACACGCACACACACACGTGCCCACACACACGCGTACACACACACACACACATGCACCACACAAACGCAAACGCACATGCACACACGCATACACACACACACAACACACACACGCACACCCACACATATGCACGCACCACCCACAAACATATACACACAAACACGTAACACACACGCACGCAAACACACACACACATATACGCACGCACAACACACACACAAGCACGCACGCATGCACGCGCGCGCACATACACACAAAGACACCCCCACGCTCGCACACACACACACAAACACACGGTCACATACGCGCCCACATACACACACGCGCACACGAATGCACACACACACACACGCACACACATACACGCACACGCACGCGCGCGCCCGCACACACACACCACCGCACACACACGCACACACATACACACACCACACACAGCACGCACACAACGGCACACACACATATACGCACGCACACACACACGCACGCACGCACACACACACACGCACGCACATACACACGCGAACACGTACACGCACGCACGCACACGTACACACACGTACACACACGCACACACACACACACGCACATACACACACGCACACACACGCACGCACGCACACACACACAAGCACACACGCACGCACGCACACACACAAGCACACACGCACGCACGCACACACACACACACACATACACACACACAAGCACGCACACGTACATACACACGCACATGCGCGCATGCACGTGCACACACGTATATGCACACGCACGCATGCGCACACATGCACGCGCACACAAATAAGCACGCATGCATGCACACACACACGTGGTGGTGACCAATTGGCCTTGGTATTCTTTGGTGAATGCATAATTTTTCTTTTTGATCTGTAAAATTAGAATTCTATAAAATTGGGATTCCTTCATTTAGAAAGGTTAGAAAGCCTTTAGGAATTGGTTGAATTTCTCTAGTGGCTATTCTTAGCCTTATAAAGCTATATTTATACCTTTATTACTTCTCTGTACAAAGATAACTTGAGGAAATACATTGTTTTACAACAACCTTTTTTTTTTTTTCTTTCCTTTGAACGTAATTTACTTTTAGTATTTTAGGTCAAATTACCCTAGGTGAAATGTGATCAATCAATGATAATCTAAAAAGTGAGCTCTAGTTGATTAAGTTTGTTGTTGTTTACCTGTGTTCCATAATCGTAATGAACTGTGGAGTTGTCTCCAAATTTGAAATCAAGACGCAAATCTAATTGAGGAACGGAGGGTGATCAATCTGACTATGCTTGAAAATTATGTGGGATTTACTAACTTTCTATTATTGTTACTATTACTGTTACAAATATTATTACTATAACACTATGAGAATTCTGAATCTATTATATTTACTATTACACTTACCATTATTGTTATTGTTACCATTACCTTTACTTTTAGGGTCAAACAGTAACAATAACAATAAATATGTAACATATTCATTATTCTATGTCAACTCAATAAAAAGCAATCCAATTACATTTGCATTCAGGCCTATTACAAGATACATGAATATAATACTATTACACCAATTTTCATTACGGATCAATAGATGTAACCTTAGTTGAAACTTGGGCAAGATTATAAATCTACCATCTTTAAGGAGCAATAATTTTTACAACATTATATTTATAAATTCCAAAAAGACCACATTTTAAAGATTGGCATGCTCATAAGTAAATTAATGTTGCTTCATCTATTGTGCTAAATTAGAAGGCTTTTCTCGAGTCCTTCGTTAGCTTTCTTTTGGTTTTTGCTATCCATGAGCATAACTCTTGCTTTTGGTATGAATGCAATAATATTGGGCCTAAGGTATGATGAGGATGTTAAAGATAGTGTCAACCTAGTTAAGATATCTTGACACATCCCTTAATCCATATATCTAGTATTTTGTTAAAAAGAGAAAAGTAAAATTAATGTTAAGCATCATTCGATTAATTAGTTGAATTATGCATTATCAACCAACCACAAGAAAGCTATTGCAATTATTTCAAATAATCAGTGGGCGATTAGGGCTTATGTTTATAATTAAATTTCAGGAGGTTGAATGAGTTCTCATTGTTGACTTATTTTTAATGTAAATGTATAAATCAACAATTAATTCCTATCTTCCTAGAAAGACCAAGACGAAGTACCTAGTATTTTATGCGTCGACATTACTTATGTCATTACAATAATATAATTGTTCTGAGTCTCCAATATGGATAACCCGACAGTTTCCCAAACTATATGAATTTCTTCTCATCTCTACAAGGCGGTTTGGTTTTAGTTTTATAGATTAAAAAAAATTAAGGAGTTCTGGAAATAAAAAGCATCAAAATAAGATTGCTAGTAATCAATTATGATTTTATTTGATTGTGCATGGAATGCTATTAAAACTTTTATAGGAACAAATTATTTTTGTATTTAATTTATAAAATTAATCATGACACCTCTATAAAACTTTAATTGGTAAATAATAAATTCAATTAAAAAATTTGAGCAAAATTAATTATTCAATAATCAAATAATAATATTAATTAAATTATAAATTACAAATTTATAAAAATGAGTATTTTATAACTAAATTTACATGATTACATAATTTGATGGAACAATTTGATGAATTTATATAATTTTGATTTATTAATTAATATAACAATCAAAATTAGTTTGAGAAAATAAATATAACATTTTGTGATTAAAAATTAATGATTATAATTAGATTAATTGATGATAATCTAATTATAATTATTAAAAAATAATCTCATAAAATATTAACTGTAATGATAATTAGTTAGCTACATATATAATTTATTAATGAATTAATAGTTTTAATGCATCAATTCTTTACGATTTATTAAAAGAATATATATATATATTATTTTCTTGAAAATTTTAATTTATATTTCAAAAAAGTATACAAATTAATGGAAAAAAATATACAATTGATATACTTTAAATGTAGTATATTAACTGACTGATATATCAAAAAACCGTGAATTTGCTAAATGTGCAAAATTAGAATACAGAATAAACAAAAATTTAAATTTGAGAATTTCAAATTTATAATTTTTCATATAATGAAGGCATCCTTAAGTATACATTTTGGATTTTCCATCATTACAATTTTTTTTTTAAAAAAAAAAAATATATATATATATATAACTAATTAAACATAGATGGACTGGGTTAAGATATTATAATCTTGACTTAAGTCATGCTTTTCATTGATTTTTCTCACTTATATTAATTTTAACCCGTTATAACATCATATATTTTTCTCTAGATAAAATAAAAAATGAGTATTCACGGTACTATAAATGATGAGTTTGAAACTCAATGTAAAGGATGATATTATTCCTAATATGCTTACATTATATTAAAACTATATCTATACATTGCAATTAATTAGGTGTTTTTGCACCCATCACATCGTAATTGTTAAAATACTTTGATTTAGTTTATCAAAGAGCGACTAAAGACATACATATGGGTTGCTTATCATACATTTAAATAATTGACTATTATTACTAATAAAAAAATACCAATGACATTTCATAAATTTGAAAATTTAAAATTGAAAAACAATGATCTCACTACTTTTGTTCTTTTCTTCTTGGACGAAAGTTAATTTTCAAGGTTGACTTTTATATACACATATATAAGCCTACCTAATGTGAATGTGACAAATAACGAGATTAACATAAACAACTTTGGTTAAGACTTTGAGATAGATGGAAAAATTGAATCCTTCGCCTTCATCCAACTTCATTCATAAATGCAATTCCAATAATTCTCTTCTAAATCTCTTCATTCACACAAAATAATGAGACATTGGACGAAGACGTTGGTAATTAAAATTATGATGATTATGTTATCAACAACCTCAACCGTCATAGTAATAGCTTCGTCACAAGCCTTAGCCGGCTGTGACGAATGGTGTGGAGACTTGCAAATTCCATATCCATTCGGAGTAAAAGAAGGGTGCTATCTCAACAAAACCTTCTTAATTACGTGCAACAAAACCAATGGCCCTCCAAAAGCGTTTCTAATGAACACCAATATTAGTGTTACTAATATATCACTCCACGGTGAGCTCCACATATTGCAGCCCATAGTGCGAGATTGCTACAACCAAGTGCAAGAAAATGGTCCTTTTGTCCCTAACACAACCAATCTTTTGGCACCGGCGATGTTCCCAATTGCTGATGGCAAAAACAAGTTCATAGCCATTGGTTGCGATACTTATGGTTTAATTGGTGGGGTGTTAAATGGGAGTGGCTATGTAAGTGGGTGTATTTCCATGTGTTTAAATGAGAGTACGATTGGTAATGATTCGTGTTTTGGTAATGGGTGTTGTCAAATGGAGATTCCTAATGGGTTGAGGAATTTGACTTTGTTAGTGGGGAGTTTTTTTAATCATACTTTGGTGAAGAATTTTAATCCTTGTGGGTATGCTTTTGTGGTTGGAGATGAGGGGTTTGAGTTTGAGTCAAGGTATATTAGAAGTTTTGAAGATGTGAAGGTTGAGGTTGTGGTTGGTTGGGCTATTGGAAATGACAGTAATTATGTGTGTGGATTAAACAGTGAAAGGAATAGCAGTTTCTCTCATGATAGAGCTGAATTTCGTTGCCAATGCTTGGATGGTTTTGAAGGGAATCCATATCTTCCTCAAGGTTGTCAAGGTAAGAAAACTTATTCATCTCTTCTATGGATTCCATTATTTTCCTTATGGCTATGTCGTGCATCGGTTACATTCATCTTTGTGTTTTTCGATTAAGTTTTAATCGTAAATAATTCTTTCTATTTTTTTTATTTTTTATTAATTATTGAGAGAGAAAAAGGTTTTACGAAAATAATATGAGAGAAAAAAGGTTTTAAAAAAGTTAGAGAGAAAGAAATAAGCCATAAACGAGGAATTAAGGCTTAATTTAGGATTTTCCAAAGAAAAAAAAGAAAAGAAAGGACTTAGTTTGGGATGGATGTGGGTGTTCAAATTAACTTCTAGTTGTAACTTGAGAAAAATCAACAGTGGCATGAAGTATCAATTGTGTTTGGTAAACTTCAACTTTAATTTTCGTTATATCCATCTCTGTGCATTTCAACCAATTATCTAATCATGACAATCTCTTTTTACTCACTACAAGAAATCTGACTTCTCCCGACGTCACATTTCGTCGGGAAATTGTGGAAAATTCGTCAGGAGAGCCTCTCCCGACGCATAAACGGTAGTCGGGAGTTTGGTTGGGAGAAACCCGTCGAGAGAGGATCTCCCGACGCACTATTAAACGGCGTTGGGAGTTATGAAGAAGTTCCCCCTAACTCCGGACGCCGAGTTCCCCCATAACCCCCGACACCATATGTGTGTCGGAAGTTTTACCATAACTCCCGACGTCGTTTTAAAGTGCGTCGGGAGATCCTATATGCGTGGGGAGTATTAAATTTTAATATATCGTTTGTAATTTTTTAAAATTTGATATGAAAACCTGTAAAACATATTAAACCAAATAAATATTCACATAACTAAAAAAACGAAAATGAAGTTCATATTATAACAAGTAAATAAAAAATTACAATATCCAAACGAAGTCGATAAACATTCATATCACAAATACATAAAAGAAGTAAAATCAAAACAACATCTAGAACATTTCTCGAACACAACATCTTCAACAATTGTCCCAGCTCATCTCCGAAAGCATTCTACAATAAAACAAAAACATTGAAATGTTATATCGATAAACATCCACAAACACGTTCAAACTTCAATACGGGTGGTAATGAAACTCTACCCACCCCGACGACAAATATGTAACCTCTCGAACATAAAAAACACACAAAACGCCTCAAGAATGACCAACACACATAAAACTCAAATTTGTCCCCAAAATGGTTTATCTCAATCCCCCCTCCACAATACATTAACTTCGTAAACATCATAAATAAAGAAGATAGCCAAGTTCAAGGATAAGATGGGTGGTAATAAAATTTTACCCACCCCCCACGACAAAACACGGAACCTCCCGAACATCAAAAATACACAAAACGAGTAAACAATGACCAACACACACTAAAACTCAAAATTCGTCCCCAAAATAATTTATCTCACCCCCCCCCCCCCCATCACCACACATTAAACTTCGTAAACATTCATAAATACACAAGATAGCCAATTCAAGGACAAGACGGGTGTAATGAAATTCTACCCACCCTCACGACAAACATGGAAACCTCCCGAACATAAAAAAACATACAAAAATGAGTAAACAATGACCAACACACATAAAACTCAAATTTTCCCCAAAATGGTTTAACCCAATCTCAATCCCCCCCCCTCACAACACATTAAACTTCGTAAATATTCAAAATACACAAGATAGCCAACAAAAAAACACATCAAAATCCAGTTGTTTGGCTACCATAACTGTAGGATAGCCAACAATTCTTTAATTATCAAAAGCTACTTAGGCATAAACTAACTTTGCTACCATAACTGCAGGATAGAAACATATTAAACAACAAAATATGTAGTAATCATACCTAATTTGATGGGTCTCCTCTATGTGATTGTACCATATCTCAATCATTTTTTTAATTTCTTCCATTTGTCTTGCATGATTCTCTTGTATTTTTTTCTGAAACGTCTTCAAGTTCCTAATCCTCAGCTGAGACTGTTGAAATTGGCTCTCAATTCCTCCATTCCTGCCTCCGTTCCTTGAGTAGATGACGAGCTTGATGAGATGCTACTCTTCTTGACTTAGGCTTAGGACCCCAACCTAGGCCTTTTGAATATTCGGGTCGTCTACCAAAATCGTTTCACAGATTTCATCCCTGTTAGTGGTTAGAACCTTCTAAGAGTGGGGCTAGATTATAATTCCCAACATTTGATGCTAGACATAATAATTAAATGGTAAGAATGAGCGACTAAAGTTAAAAGTGAAAAAAAAAAACACAATAGTAAAGAAAAAAAATGTTTACATGTGCATTTTCAGCTGTCTCGTTCACAAAACTTTGCACTTTTAGAGTGTGTTTCCCTAAATAGGTCAAACACGTCCTATTTTTCGACCATCCTTTGCCTGCAACTCTGCCTGAATTGCAGGAATGACTTTGATCCACCTATGTGGTCGAACGGTAATTTCTCTCTATCTTTCTGTTCGTCACAGACATTTCCTACATTTGAAGAAAAATAAATATGTCAATAGTGTGATGTATTAGTAAATGTAGCAAATGATACATGCCGTAAATATTCTACCTGAAACGCTTCACTCTCGAAGCGGTCACACAAAAAAGTACCAATCTTCTAGCCTATTTTTTAAGCCAACTAGGCAAATTGGCACATGCTTGATGAGGATTCCACATTTTCTGTAATGTCTATGCAAATCTGCTCTAAATTCTTTGAAGGAGTTTTTGCATTTGATGTTCTACAAAACGGTTAAGTCGTTGACTGGACAGATCAAGTTCGAAATGAGCTTACAAAAGAGGGAGGGAAGAATTAGCATAGATGATGTTCATGACGGGTAAAAGAATAAACTTATAATTTAACTTACCAATAATTGGACTTTTAGCCAATTCTATGAACTCGTTTGGAACCTCAGCAAAAGTACGACAATGTACTGGAAATGTAGATCTTCACAGCGACGCTGGTCACATTACTAAATCGTACCGAATGTTGAGATATCGGTTTCGTCTCCCCCTCATTTATCACGATTGTAATTCTCCCATGTTTTGGAAGTATTTTTCCAACTCAATGTTCCGCGAATGCTCTCGTTTCTTCCGATTGGATGCTGAGCTACTATCTGAAGAATAAAAAATTTAAAACAATTTATGATGTATTTCAGTTAACAGAATATATTTCAAAATATACTAACCTATAGTATCACCCATAAAAGATACTGTGTTGCCTAGATATAACTCTTGAAATTCTTCATCAGCCTCCCGTTGCCTATTAGGGGTTGACATCGTATCTATATAAACACAAAAAAGAGAAAACAATATTAAATTAACAATAAATATGTGTAAGCTAGAGAAAAAGAGAATTGAGTAGATACATCATTACTCATCATTGTAATCTAATTCAAATTATTCATCAGCACTTGAACTATTATTGGGAGATAATTGTTCTTCATCATCATCGTTTATGAAGTCATGATCGCCATGTACAATAATTGGTCTTTCCACAACTGTAGGATCAACTTCAACTCTGCATAAAGTAACCTCCTCAATGATTTTATCCACTCAGACGCAACCAACAATTTCTAGTAAATCCCATATTCGTTTTCAACATCATCCACTTCCGGTACATCCCATATTCGTTTATTTTAGACTACTTGAACAACTTTCTAATTGGTACCATGTTTGATGTCATCAATGTAAAAGACTTATTGTGCTTGGATAGCAAAGATGAAAGGCTCATCGACATACAAAAAGTGTGATGTATTGATCGATTTGTATCCTAAATCCACATGTGTCCTATTACTTTTGTTGTTATTTGTGTCAAACCATCTACACTTCAACAAGAAAACGTGTCTTCTATTCGCATATTGGAAATCTAATACTTCTCCTACAACATCGTAGAAATTGTTATCCACACTTGTGTTCTCACTGATCTCTCTGGCCACTAGGACTCCACTATTTTGTGTAGCTCGATGATTATCACGCTCTATAGTGTGAAATCGTACCCCATTAACAATGCATCCATTGTAAGAGCGCACCTCATACGAAGGTCCCATTGCAAGTGAAAAGAAATCATCGGAGATATCTTCCCTCTCACGCCGTTGTAGAACTTGATAATTAATTATACATTAAAAATGACTATGAAAAATGAATCATCCCTCAACTATTGCCTACAAAATGACTATGTATACCTGAGATTTGAACCAATCGAGAAATTTGCGTTGATGTTTTATATATAAGTCAGAGGCGTTTTGAGCTTCATGACGAATTAACCTCAAATGTTGCCTACAAAATTAATCATTTAAATGTTATCAAAGGAGATACCCTAGAATTTAGAAAAGGAAAAATTTTGAAACGTACTTGCGATAGTCTGTTATTTCTTTACAATTGTTGAAAATGTACCAATGTGCAATACGTTTTTCCTCCGCTGATAGCATCCGTAAAGTTGACGCCCCTAATGGTCATACCCTCTGCCTAAATAATTCAAATTCACCAAATATCTCGTGATCGGGAATGCTATCATCATTTCACTCATATCTATGGAATCTCATTTCAATCCCACTTAGATATCGCGAGCAGAAGTTCCATGATTCATTCATTGCATATGCTTCCGTTATAGACCCCTCGGGATGTGCTTTGTTCCGTACAAATTGTTTTAATGTTCGTAAACTACTTTCAATAGGATACATCCAATCGTAACTAACTGGACCTACCACTTTGGTTTCATACGATAGATGAACTGCAAGGTGTACCATTACATCGAAAAAGGCAAGTGGGAATATTCTCTCCAATTTACAAAGTATGACTATGATGTCTGCTTGTAGTCTGTTCAAATCACTTACACATATTGTCTTTGCACATAAGTCGTGGAAGAATGTACACAACTCAACAATAGCAGTGGATACATTCTTCGGTAGGTATGCTCAAATACCAATAGGGAGTAGTCTGTGAAGCAACACATGACAGTCGTGTGTTTTCAGCTCCGATATTTTTCTATCTTTATAATTGACACATTGTGATATGTTAGATACAAATCCATTAGGGAATTTCACTGATTTCAAATACTTACAAAATGAAATCCGTTCACAATTTGTTAATGTATATGCTGCGTATAGTCTTACAAATCTATTATCGACCTATATCAAGTGTAGGTCCTTTCTTATCTTCAAATCTTATAAGTTTAATCGAGCGTTCGTTATATCCTTTGTCTTTCCTTCAATATTTAACAATGTGCCCACCAAATTGTTGCATATGTTTTTTTTTCAATATGCATTATATCCAATTTATATCGTAACAATAGTCTGGACCAATATGGAAGTTGGAAAAAAATACTTTTTTTTAGTCCAGTTTAGAGTTCGTTTTCTTTTTTTATCTTACTTCGATGGATGTTTGCTAAGCACAAAAAAGTTCAGCGTATTTATTTGTTGTAATATCTCTTCTCCAATCATTACGACTGGTGTAGGTCTAGTTCAACTTTTCCATCATGTTGTCTACTTCGACGCCAACTATGATTCTCTGGAAGATAACGTCGATGTCCCATAAATAATATTTTCCCTATTATCTCGAAGGACGAGTTATCTTCTTAGCATATTGGACATGCTTGATAACCTTTTGTACTCCACCCAGATAAGTCATCGTACACAAGGAAGTCATTAATCGTCCATAATAAGGTAGCATATAGTTGAAAAAAACTCACAAGCAATAGAATCATAAGTTCATACACCAATTGTCCACAACTCTTTCAACTCTTCAATCAACGGTTGCAAGTAAACATCAATTTCCTTTCCAGGAGATTTTGGACTAGGTATGAGCAAAGACATGAAGAATTTTTTTTCCTTCATGCATTTCCAAGGGGGCAAATTTTAAGGAATTATCACCACAGGCCACATACTATAAGAAGTGCTCATATTTCCAAACAAATTGAAGCCATCTGAAGCTAATCCGAAACGAACATTTCGAGTATCTAAAGTGAAATGAGGGAATTCACGATCAAAATGTTTCCACCCTTCCGCATCAGCTGGATGTCGCAATACATCTTCCGTTTCAACTCCCTTATCTTTATGCCATCTCATGTCAGAAACGCCTTCTTTTGATGCAAACAATCGTTTTAATCTCGGTATCAACGAAAAATGACGCAATACCTTATGTGGTATTTTTTTACCCTTGCCATCATTAACTTTGTACCGAGACTCACCACAAACAAGGCATTGTTGCAAAGTTGCAAACTCTTTCCAATACAATACACAATCATATTTGCACGCATGAATAGACTCATAACCTAGGCCCAAATAACGCAATTTTTGCTTGGCTTCATAAAAGGAAGTAGGTATAGAGGTGTCAGCTGGAAACGCTGCTTTTAACGATTCTAGCAACATGTCAAACGATTTGTTACTCCAGCCGTTCAGAACTTTGATATGCATCAACTTCACTAAAAAGTTCAAGGACGAAAATTGCGAACACCTAGGGTATAATTCATTATGTGCTTCGGTCATTAAATCCTCGAATAAGTTCGTGGTATCTGTTTCTTGACCATTAAAGGACATTTCATTCTCAATCATTCCTTCATTTGCATTTTTGTTTTCAATTAGAACTTGTAAATTGTTTATAAGATTCAACATCACATTTTCTTCGACAACATTACTCTCTATACTATCTACTTCAACATCCTGTATTGAATGACTTAATATTATTATAAATATAAATGATAACCAACTTATCATACTACATTTATAACCTATAGTTTTAATATTTCATCTCATGAAACATATAAACCATAGTTCTTTTTCTATTCCATGGTACTTAATGTAAATCTCATTTACATCAATCATCCAGTATGACTTCGAGATAAGTTTATTGGCTCTTCATGATATACCCATTCATAATATGAAGGAGATATTCCATATGTTAATAGATGTCGTTCCACAATATCTATCTTTTCCCAAATTGAATTCATACAATTCTTGCATGGACATCTTATTCGTCCGGAATCATTAACATGAAACCTTGCCATATCTAAGAACTGTGATACTCCTTCTCTATACTCCACTGATAACTTATTCCTTAGTTTAAACCATTCTTTATTCATCCTTAAAAATAAATATTTTCTGACCAACTTGTAATCTAAAATAAGAACCTGGATTAGAGGACAAAGTACAAAGTATTATTAAGTATTGAGTTCCATAATTTTCATTTTTTAAGGCAAAATAAACACATAGGTCCCTAGACCATTTAAATTGTCTTAACAAATTTCAAATGTTTTATTTGATACGTCTCCAAGCTTTAATTTTGTGTCTAATATAGACCTTTCAACTATTCAACATCTTCTAAAATTTACAAGCCTATTGGACACAAAATTTAAAATTCAATTTTCTATTAGACACAAAATTTAGTTTTATGTCTAGTAGATTCTTTAAACTTTTTTAAAATATTAAATGTGTTAAGTACCAAATTCGAGGTTTAAAGATTTATTTTATATTTTTTGATTAATATAGGCCTTTCATTTATTCAACATCTTCGAAAGGTTAAATCATGCATGCTTAGGCTCCAAATAACCAACATTATATGACATGTTCATTATAAAATTACTCTCAACAATTTTAGAGAATTGTAAAACAAATATATTCTGCAAAATTGACGAGATATTAATGGGCATGATTTGTACAAAAAAAAATTCAGACAAGATTTTAATGGGCATGATATTAATGGGCATGATTTTAATGGACATGATTTGTACAACAATTTCAGAGAATTAACAAAAGTGACTACAATATTGAAACACATTTTAATGGGCATGATATTAATGGACATGATTTGTATAACAATTTCAAAGAATTAACAAAAGCGAATACAATATTGAAACACATTTTAATGGGTATTTCACATATGATTTAAATAAATATAAAAGATAAAATAAAATGAGAAAATTACCGGCAAGGAGTCGATGGTGGCGGCGGGCAATTGATTGCAGCTGCTAACCGAAGGGAGGAGCAGTGATAGACGAAAAATGGATGAAAAATAAAAGAAAAATGGGAGAAAATGGGAGAGGGAGGGAAAAGAGTTGGTGGAAAAACACTTTTTATATTGTAAAGGGAGAAATGGGAGAAATATGGGATGAGAAAAATGGAAGAAAAATTGGATGGGAAAAATGGAGAAAATGGGAGGTAAAGTGTAAAAGGATGGGAAAATGGGGAGAGGGAGGGAGAATGGTGAAGAAAAATGAGGAAAATGGGAGAAGGAGGGAAAAATTTGAGAGGGAGAGGAAGAAAATGGGGGCGGCACCGATTAGGAAGCGGGGAGATGGGGCTGTCTCTTATACACATCTAGATGTGTATAAGAGACAGGGGTCTGGTTCTCCCGACACCCGACGGCCGTTGGGAGATCCGTCGGGAGTTTCCGGAAACTCTCGATGGGCCTTTACGGCGTCGAGAGTTCCCCCGACGGGCATTTACATCGTCGAGAGAGGCTGTCTCTCCCGACGACCTAACTCCCGACGCTCTATTTAGGCGTCGGGAGAACTCCTTTTTCTTGTAGTGACTTTTTTTTTACAAAAAATATTTATTTATTTTAGGTTAGAGTAAGACGCACCCATGTATTGCTCCATGATCACTTATAATAGAAAGAAATAAAAAGGTTTTACAAAAATTATATGAAGAGACAAAAAAAAAAGGTTTTAAAAAATTTAGAGAGAGAAATAAGGGATAGATGAGGGATAAGGCTAAGTTTGAGGTTGCCATAATTTTCAAAATAATTGCTAGGAAAAAATCAGTTATGACATGAAGTAAAATTATTTTGTTTCGTAAATTTCAATTTGAAACTCTAAAAGGACATTAATTTGAATAAAGTTAATACAAAATTGTTATAATTTAGTTGTAATGATTAAAGTAGACATATATTATTTCATTTATATATCGATATTTTATATGAAACTTACTCTAAGATAATTATTTTAATCTTATGTGCTTTAAATTAAAAATAAACTTTATTTCCATCTAAATTATTTGATAAATGTTTAACACAATTGTTATTAAAAAGTGAAAAGTGAATAGACATGAAAGGGAGAATATATTTGTAATTTTTTAGAAATTCCTTAGAGAAGACATAAATTTTTACAGAAGCTAAATCCAAAAGTTGTTGTGAGCATAGTTTTGAACATAAAAGTAACGGGTGATTTTACATAAATTGATAAATAATTAGATCGACCTAAATGATTAAGATTCTTCCACAATCCTCCCCAAAATACAATCCCAAACATGACCTAAATTTTAGAGAATGAAAAAAGTTAGAAAGAAATATAGAGAAAATTTAGGAGATAGAAAATGAGCAATATTCGGGTATTTCCCATATGTACTCAATTTAGTGTATTATATTCTAATAACACATAGCAAAGGTAAAAAGATGGGTATGCCTCGAATGCATCTAAACATAGTTTTACAAATTTTTGTAGAGAAGAAGGTCTAAAAGGGAAAAAAAAATATCATAGAGATAAAAAGTGAGGTAAAAACTTCAAAAATTATTAAGAGGTAAATAAACTGAGAGAGAGAAAGAGGAACAGAAAAAGTCGTCATCTCTCAAAATTTTAAGGTACAAATGAAAGGATGAAATGGGATATTTATGGAATATAAAATAATAGTCATTCATTTTTGTTTTTCTTTTTTGAGAAGAAAAATAATAATCAAACTATAAACCAATTCAATATCCGTAATTTCTATTTGACAAAAAATTGTTCCCAGATGACTGAGTGTCCATTGGATTACCATTTTATTTTTTATTTCTTTATTTTTAAAAATTAAACATAATTTCATTCTTTTTTTTTTTTCTTTCATATTTTTAAACTAAAAAGAGTAAATTTCTTAGTCAAGTTCGAAAAACAAAAGTTCTTAAAAACTATGACATCTTAATAACCATATTTCTTTTCTGGTTTTTGGTTTTTGAAATTAAGTCCATTTGCTTTCAACTTCTTACCATAATTTGCAGTTGTATTCTTAGCCCAATTTAAATAAAATAAAAACAAATCTTTAAAAACTATTTTTTTTTAGTTTTTTCAAATTTTGGCTTGATTTTAGAAAATCTTGATAAGAAGTAAATAACAAAACAAGAAATTTAAAAATAGAAGCGGTGTTTTATAGGGGCTTAACTTTCAAAAACTAAAAATAAAAAATCAAATGGTTGTTAAACCTCTTCATTCCCAGCAAAATTCAAGTTCAATAAATATACCTTGTTAAACACTTTACAAAACTCATTGTAATTTCATCTTTCTTTCCAGTTTCATAAATTTTCCTATGCTTTTAATAGAATATCTTGGCAAAAAAGAAAAAGATTTATAAATTTCATACCAGACACATTCCATATAAGGCAAATATCATTTTTTTTTCTTTTTTCTTTATTTGTTAAATCAACATTCTGTATTCACTTTAATTCAAGTTTGAATTTCTATTTAATGAAATTAACAAATTAGAGTAGAATAAACATTATTTTCACCTTATGAATAGTGTGAAAATACTTCAATTCAAGTTTGAATTTCTATTTAATGAAATTAACAAATTAGAGTAGAATAAACAAAAGCTTATAACCATTTTCGTTTGGGTTTTGATTTTTGAAAAGTATGTTTATAAACACTATTCTCACCTATTAATATATTTTTTTAAAAATTTATTATCTACTCTTTTACGAGTGTTTTTGAAAAAAACAAAGTTGTGAGAATGGAAAAAATGGTTTTAAAAATTTTATTTTTGTTATTTGAATTTAGCTAAGAATTAAGGTGTTTTAGTTAGGAAAAATGAAAACCATGGTAATAAGGTCGTAATAAAACAAACAAAAAATTGAAAAATTAAAAACTTAAAAAAAAACCGACATTAGACAACCGACATTAAAGGACTTTAATAACACTATCTTTAATGTCGGTTGTCAACCGACATTAAAGTTCAAAATTCTTCTAGTGATCAAATGCGACCTAATCTAATAGGGTTTATAATGACTTTATTGTCCAATTTTGGGATCTTTTCTTAGATATAGATGAATGCAAGGATGAAACACTGAATCATTGTAAGTACAAGAACAAGTGTGTTAACACAATAGGAAACTATACGTGCAATTGTCCTACAAACTACAAAGGAGATGCAAGATATGGAGGAGAAGGTTGCACTCGAGATTCCAAGGCTTTCATTCCCATAATAATCGGTATGTTTTTATGTTCTCTAATTTAACATATCAATTTTTTTTTGTATGTTTTCATTCTCCATATGGTTGGAATATAAATAATACATAATGTGTATAAAATGTAGGAATTGGAGTAGGGTTCACAGTTTTTCTAATTGGTAGCACATGGATATTCTTGGGTTATAAAAAGTGGAAGTTCATCAAAAGGAAAGAGAAATTTTTCATAGAAAATGGAGGCTTCATACTTCAACAACAACTTTCTCAATGGCAATCCCCCAATGAAATGGTTAGAATTTTCACCCAAGAAGAGTTGGAGAAGGCCACAAATAACTATGACAATAGCACTATTGTTGGTAAAGGTGGGTACGGTACCGTTTACAAAGGAGTCTTAGAAGATGGCTTGGTAGTGGCAATCAAGAAATCAAAAATTGTAGACCAATCTCAAACTGACCAATTCATTAACGAAGTCATTGTTTTGTCTCAAATCAACCATCGCAATGTTGTTAGGCTCTTGGGGTGTTGTTTAGAGACACAAGTTCCGTTGTTGGTGTACGAGTTCGTAACCAATGGCACCCTCTTTGAACACATCCATGACAAAACCAAGCATGCTTCTCTTTCATGGGAAGCTCGTTTGAAAATAGCTTTGGAGACTGCAGGTGTGCTTTCGTATTTGCATTCATCAGCTTCGATTCCAATTATTCATAGAGATATCAAGACGACCAACATACTCCTAGACGATAATTACACCGCGAAAGTGTCTGATTTCGGGGCATCAAAGTTGGTTCCAATGGATCAAACACAGCTATCCACGATGGTGCAAGGGACTCTAGGGTATTTAGACCCTGAGTACTTGTTGACGAGTGAGTTGACAGAAAAGAGTGACGTGTATAGCTTTGGAATAGTGTTGTTAGAGCTTATAACTGGGAAGAAGGCGGTGTGTTTTGATGGACCAGAAGCGGAGAGGAATCTAGCGATGTATGTGCTTTGTGCAATGAAGGATGGTCGGTTGGAAGAAGTTGTAGAAAGGGGAATGATGGCGAAAGAGATAAATTTTGAGGAAATAAAAGAAGCGGCTCAGGTAGCAAAGAAATGCTTAAGAATTAAAGGGGAGGAGCGACCCAGCATGAAGGAAGTGGCTATGGAGTTGGAGGGAGTGCGATTGAAGCAAGTTCAGCATTCATGGGTGAATAACAACAATTTGTCCAACGAAGAGGAAATGGTATGTTTATTGGATGTTGAAGCTTCAGACTCCGGCCATTTTATTGTTAGTGGCACTATGAATACTACCGTCGGGGATAGCATAAAAGCTTCAATTTTGTCACACATCCACCATGGAAGATGATTTTATTTTGTTTATATGTTTCCTTAAGTATAACATAAATGTTTAGTAAAAAATGATGTGTACTATTATGCATTTGTTAATCGCTTAAACATGTTTTAGAATCTAGAAAAACAATACGAAATGCATTTGACAATAACGTAATTAGATTTTAGATTTGGTTTTTAATAATTTGTTTATTTTTTTCCCAATATAATCAGATTAAAAATGTGTGTGTGCGCCTCATTATTGTGAACCTTGATTATTGCTGTTTGTTAATCAATCAAGTCAATGCTCTTGTTATATGTTTTAAGCTTTTCATTTTTGTCTATTATGAATTTGACACCTAAAGAATACAAAAAAAAAAAAAAAAAAAAAAAAAAGAGAAGATCGACACACGAATTTTTGTAGTTCACTAACGATGTATTAACTACGTCCATAGCATAGAGGAAGAACAATTTTTTTTTAGAAAATATTGTAGAAAATCCAGAACAAATGATGCTTCAAGAGTTAAAGTGTCTATATAATGCATTTCTCTAAATCCAAGGTGGAAAAGAAAAAAAATTGAATAAATAATTAAACATCTCCTAAACCAACTATGATTAAGATTCATGACATTCTAACAAATTTTCATGTTGACTTGAATTCTCTCACAGATAACAGATGTACCAGATGCAACATAAAACACATTTTCAAGCGTATACCCAGATTTCTCCCTTAGTGTCCTGTAAGGGACCACTAACAATTCAAAACATTCAACAAATCCAATCGATGTTGGAACTTGCTATGTAGACTAGTTTGGTCTGCGTTGCATATCCTTTTTCTTTCCCTTTTCTTTCCCTTTTTCATTACTTCTCCCTCTTTGGTTTAGAAGCAACTATCAATGGTTGCCACAAATAGCAGTTATCCGCCATAACAACTAATGACAGCTCTCAGCTATCAGTGATAACTTTTAATTTGAGAAAATTAGGAATAAACGTGCCAAATGGTAGTTGGATATGGGTTTTTTTAGTTTTTTTACCATTTTTTATTCTAAATATGCAATTATTTTATCCTTGTACAACATATTCTATTTGTTGTGCTTTGATTTCATCCCTTAAAATCGGAGCATAATAAAAAGTTTAACCAATAAAGTGATTAAATACAACATGTAAAAAAGATTAATGAGCAAAAATAAAGAAAGATGACATAAAATAATGAAATAAAACCAAATAGAAATTCAGATTAAATATAATAACATGTACATAAAAAAATGTTTTAGATTAAGTAGTGATGACAATATAAAAATTAAAGAAGTGTTAAAAATGGGCGGCGAAATTGCCTCCCATTTCAAACCCACAAACATTAATATAATAATAATAATAATAATAAACAAAAGGTAAGAAAAAGTTGGTGTAAATTTGTAATGGATGTCATTGACCCGCACATCACATCATTTTCCATTTTATTAAAATAATAGTAATTTAAAACTAATAATTATATTTACTTTAATTCTTTTTAAAATTCACATCCTTCATTTTTTTTCTTCTTCTACTCTTTCAAATTAATTTTTCCCACACCTCCAATCTATTTTCTCTCTTTTCTTCTTCAAATCCTCTTCACAAATTTTTTCTTTTTTCTATATTTTAACAAAATAGATTTATTTTAGAACACAAAGAAAAAGTCCACTTCTACCACCAAGGTTAGTTACTCTCCTTTTCTTTTAACTCTTCATTTCTTTTATACCTCACATTTTACTTAATACTTTATTTACAAAAAAATAAAATAAAATAAAATAAAATAGAGAAAGAACATAGAAGGGGAAGACGATGAAAATAAAATAAAATAAAACCAGCCACGACTATAGATCTAAAGCAAATGCATTAGGAAGTAAGTTTTTTTTTTTTTTTTTTTTTTTTACGAAATGTGAAAAATCATCCAATTAAAATTAACAAAATTAAAAAAAATTAAATTTATTTTAAATAAGGCCGATACAAAAATAGATGACTACAATCTTGTCAAAAGCTTTTTCCACACGGAATTTATTCACAAAACCTTTCAATACGCCAGTAGTCAACAGCCTCGTTAGCCATTAACATAGCATAGGTGATCTGTCTCCCTTTGACAAACGCATTTTCAGAGATTTTAGAGGGGAGAGTTACCTTCAACCTCTCCGCAAGGGTTTTTGCTATTATTTTATATACAGAGGTGGTGAGGCTTATAGGTCTGTAATCAGTGGCTCAGTGGCTTTACAACACTTCTCCTTTTTTCCAATAAGAGCAAGGTAGGTTTCATTGACGTTGTTTCTCACCACAATATTTCTAAAAATATCATGGAACAATTCCAATATAGAAGGCTTAAAAGTGTTCCAAGATTTTTTTAAAGAATTCCATAGTGTAGCCATCAGGTCTAGGGGCCTTATTGCTGCTAAAAGAACGAATAACTGTATTGATCTCAGTTTCCGTGAATGAAGCACAAAGCAAATCTTGTTGATACCTTGTAATGCGCTTTCAATCGAGATGCTCTATGGACCATAACTCTCTGCCATTATCAACATATATGATATTGAAGTGTTTAATAATAACCCTTTCAATAGAGTCATTAGTGTTACAGTTGCAGCCATTGTCATCCAGAATTTCAGAGATCAAACGTCTACGTTGTCTTACCGTACATACTTTGTCGAAGAAGGCAGAGTTTTGATCATCGCCTTCGTGAAGCCACGAATTCTTATATCTCTAAGCCCAATACGGAGCTTCTCAGGTTGCCTCCACGCTCAAATGAACTTTTCAAGTCGGTTCGACGATTACCGTCACTTTCAGAGATATTGTCAGCCTTCAAGCAAGTTAATTCTTTCAATCTCTTTTGCCCAAGACTTGTTTTCCTCGTCTGACACTCTTTTCTGCCTGTGTTACTAAGTGCATATAGTCTGTGATAATTGTTTAAGTATGCGTATGAAGGAATACCCAGGATGACCCATTTGACTAGTGGAGTCCCACCAATCATTAATGTTATTTTTGAAGCTAACCTCAAAGGATGTTGTTGTTGTCTGTTGAAACGAAATGTAGAGAAGAATGTTTTAGAACTGGTCAACCTCTGATTTTTATTTGAATTTATGGTCAGTACAGAGATGATGAATTTTGTATTAAACTTATTTTATAGGTATGATTAATTTATTTTTAGATTTTCTATTGAAATGGATGTATGTTGATCTTGAGTGCCAGTTGGCAATTTCATAAGAACAAAGCTAGGTCTAATGAAATTGGATATGACGACTTCACTTACGGCCATTTGAATTGCAGATATTATTTCATGGATAAAAATATTAAATATCTGAGATTTGAATGTTTGACTTTTAAATGTTGCTATGTTTGGATATGGAGGATAATTAAGGGTTAGTTGCATAAATAGAATTCAAGTCCAAAATAATAGAATATGTAATACAAGGATAAAATAATTGCATATATAGATCAAAAAATGGTAAAAGACTAAAAAACTCATGCCTAGCCACCATTTTGTTCCCTTCTTCCCGGTTTTCTCAAATTAAAAAAGCTATCATTGATAGCAGCTATCAGTGGATGACCACTGATAGTTGCTATCAGCTGCTATCACTGATAGCTTCTATCAATTGCTATTGATGATAGTTGTTACCAGCGATAGCTTTTAATTTTAGAAAAATTAATATAATCTTGAAATATTAACTTTTAATTTGCTATCAATTGTTATTAGCTATCATTGATTCACTTTCATCAATTGGAATCAACGTTGAAATATTACTACTAAAGGTCATCAGTGGCTATCAATGATAAATTTATAAATAGTGATCAACTTTGAAAGAAGACCAACTTTGATTACCATAGTATTTATCACTAATAATCTTTTATCAGGGTTATCACAGGTAGCAGCTATGATAGACTTTCGTCATTTAGAATCAACCTTGAAATATTAACACTTAAGACTATCAATGATAGACTTCTATAACTGGTTATCACCTCTGAAAGAAACTCGATATACAGATATTACCAAAGTTTTATCATCGATATCACTAACATCACTCATATTGTGGGTATCAGTGATAACTTCTTTCACTGATAACATCACCGATAAGATGTTATCAATGATCTCTCTGATATCATGCTATCAATGATAGGTCTCTATCATCGATAACGTGCTATCAGTGGTAGCTTTTATCACCGATAACGTGCTATCGGGTAGCTTCTATCATCAATAACATACTATTAGTATTAGCGGTAACATGCTATCAGCAGCAACTTCTATCAATTATAGCCATTGAAAACCTTTTTATCCCTTTCTTGTCCTTCCCAAACATTTATATGTCCCTTTTCTTTTCGATGATAGCTTTTATCATTGATAAACATGCTATTAGTGATAACTTCTAGGCATTCCACTTACATTTTAGTTCAAGATTCAACTTTATTAATTAAATTCACTAAGTTGGCTATCAATGATAGATTTCTATAATTGGCTATTAACATTTATTTCAATTACCACATAATTTTTAGGAAAAAAAATTCACACTACACTCTTTTTGTCATTTTTTTAAAAACTATATTATTTGTGGAATTAACTCCATAAATGGAATTCGAGCCCAAAATAATAGAATGTGTAGTACAATGATAAAATTATTGCATACATAGAACAAAAATGGTAAAAGACCAAAAAAGTCATGCCCAACCACCATTTTGCGCGCTACTTCCTGTTTTTCTCAAATTGAAAGCTATCACTAATAGTTGCTATCAATGATAGTTTTCAATTTGATAAATGTACTACCAGTTGCTACCACTGATAGCTACTATCAGTGATGCTGTCATTGATAGTTGCTATCAATGGCTATCAGTGATAACTTTCATTTTGAGATATGTGATATCAGTTGTTATCACTGATAACTTTCAATTTAAGAAATGTGCTATCAATTGCTATCATTGATATCTTTCAATTTGAGAAATGTGTTATTTGTTACTATCACTGATAACTGCTATCAGTGATACTGCTACCAATGAATATCACTAATAGCTACTTTCAATGATAGCTTTAAATTTAAGAAATGTGCTATCAGTTGCTATCCCAAAACACCGATAAATTCCTCCATCGACAACTCCACCTCCGATCTATCGCTAAATCTATCACAAATAGTGGCTATCAGTGATAGTCACAACGGCTATCACTTACATTTTTTTATCAACGATACCCATTATCAGTGATTGAATAAGCCCTAAGTTTAACAAAGAATGATAAATGGGAAACACTAGTAGAAGAAATAGAAAGCATCAATCAATGAAATAAAGTCACTAAATAAATTCATTAAAATCAACAATTACATCTTAAGATCAACAATTCTCCTTGTTGATCAATAAATATGAGTGGCTTGTGTAGATATTTTGAATCAAGAGGCTTAAGAGAATGTAGCAATCAATGGGCTTGAAGAATGGTACAACGTAGCAATTAAAAAAAAGCTAAACTGTAGAAAAAAAAAAACAAAGAAGAAAGAAGAAAGCTAAACCGTAGAAGAAAAAGAAAGCTAAACCGTAGAGAAAAAAGAAGAAAGAAAAAAAATAGAATAGAATTAAAAAAAAAAAAAAAGAAATGAAAGAAAAGGGAGCCACATATGCAGGGAGAAAAAAAAGGGAAAAAAATAAATTGAATAAGATGGAAATAGTTGCAAATGAGGGCAGGATTGGAATTTTCAAAAAACATTACAGGTTGGTCAGTTAATGTCTATCATATTTACAAATATTTTAAAGTTGTACTATATTTTCAAATAGTTTCCAAAATTGTATTATCAAGTATAAATTTCCGATAATTAATGTATGGAAGTTAAATAGATATGTTAAATTTACCATTAAATAATTACTTAATTAAATGCAAAAGACCAGTTGATGTAGTCATTAATTAATTTAGCATTATTTAATTTATTGTTGAATGAGAAATTTTGGACCGATCGTAAATTGTCACGTCATTTACTAAATTAAGGACGAAATTCCAAATAATTGAATTCGAGACTAATTAGAAGTTGACATTTGTCCTAAATTGAAGTTGAAGACATAAATTGGCGAAGTCCGATGATGCCACATATTTCCTTCGTAACCGTTGGATTGAATAAAATTACTTCGGTCCAATTTGATATTATTATTTGGGCTAAAAGTCCAATTTAGCCCATAAATAAGCTTAATTTGACCAAAATGTCAAATAAGGCCCAAATCCAATTAGTCAGGCCCATGAACCGACCAAAACCAAGCCCATGAATTCTAGTAGAAAACTCTATAAATAGAGGAGTTCTCCTCATTTGTGGAGGTCAGCAATTCTATACTCCAGAGAGCTTATAGGGAATTCTCTACAGTCAGAAGACTCCTTCACTCTTGAAGCTGACCACGTCTGAAAACTGAAGTCCTTCGAAGATACAAGCATTCTGAAGATTGAAGTCCTTTGAAGATGCAAGTATCCTGAAGACTGAAGTTCTTTGGAGAAAGCATTCTGACCATGCTTGAAGATTGAAGTCCTTTTGAAGATACAAGTAATTCTACATTCAGAGAGCCTAGAGAGAATTTATTAATAAGCAGAAGACTCTCAAGACTTTTGAAGCTGCACTCCTAGAAGACAGAAGACCCTTGAAGACACAAACACTCTTCCAAGACTTCTACAAGAACGTTCGGTGCTTTCCTTCTTCAAATCAAGCGCATCCACCCAACCGAGAGAGAATCAGAGGATCAAGTACCAGAGATCGAATCACATCGCATCAAATTAACCTCAACATCAATACCAAATCAAGTTCAACTCCACGAAACAAGTTCTCCGGAAGCCTCGTGCGAACACTAATCCTCCAAGAAGATCAACAAGCCCTAAGGCCGATCATCCAAGAAGATCAACAAGCCCAAAGGCCGATCATCCAAGAAAATCAACAAGTCCAAAGACCGATCCTCCAAGAAGATCAACAAGCCTAAAGGTCGATCATCCAAGAAGATCATCAAGCCCAAAGGTCGATCATCCAAGAAGATCAACAAGCCCAAAGGACGATCACCCAAGAAGATCAACAAGCCCAAAGGCCAATCACCCAAGAAGATCAACAAGCCCAAAGGCCGATCGTTCAAAAAGATCAACTAGCTTAAAGTTTATAGTTTATTTTGAAACCATCAAAATATTATTAGAGATTGTACTCACTTTCCACAAAATTAATACAAATACAAAGTTCAAGTTCCACGAAATAAATTTCTCTTAAAATCTCGTGCGAACAAATTGGCACGCCCGTTGGGACCTTTTTACCTCTCATCTCTCTCTCATCATCCGAGTCAACAAATCTACAAATGGCACCAAAGAAAGTTGTATCCAAAGCTACCGTCGCAAGCAACACTTACATAAGCTCTGTCATCACGAAGGAAATCTGAGGCCAGCTGATGGAATTTCCTAAAGACAGGATCGTCATCAGAGAAAATCCCTTGTTTGAAAACTATGCTTCTATTACTGATCTATCAGAGAAAAAATCACATTTTGATATAGTGTCTGTCATGATGACTAACGTAATGACTGAGTCGACCATGGCAGAGATGGAGGTAAAGATAAATTTCCTAATGAAGTCTATAAAGAAGCGAGATCATGAAATTGCTACTTTAAGAGATCAGATATAGGCTTTAGATACTGGTAAATCCAGTCAATCCCCAACTACAAAAGCCAATGACAAAGAAAAGACTGTCTTGCAGGAAAGTCAGCCACCACAATCCACCTTTGTTGCCTTCTTGTCAGTTCAACAGCTCCAGGATATGATCACAAACTCCATAAGAGCTCAATACGAAGGACCGTTGCAAAGCTCATTTATGTACTCCAAGCCATACACCAAGAAAATCGACAACCTCAGAATGCCAGCTCGGTATCAACCTCTAAAGTTCCAGCAGTTCGATGAAAAGAGTAATCCAAAACAACATGTTGCACACTTCATTGAAACCTGTGAAAATGCAGAAACTAGAGGACACCAACTAATCAATCAATTCGTCCGAACCTTGAAAGGAAATGCTTTCGATTGATATACTAATTTGGAGCCAGAAGTGATTGACAGTTAGGAACAACTAAAAAGGGAGTTCCTGAACCGCTTCTACAGTACAAGGCGTATTGTTAGCATGATGGAGCTGACAAACACCAAACAGTGGAAGGGAGAAACAGTCATCGATTACATCAACCGATTGAGAGCTTTAAGTCTAGATTGCAAAGATAGACTTACTGAATTATCTGCAGTGGAGATGTGTACGTTTGAGAAGCTGGCAACACGCGCTCATGATATGGAGCTAAGCATTGCTAATAGGGGAACTAAAGATTTCCTAGTCTCTGAAGGGAGAAAATAAAAAAATGATGCCAAGAGTAATGAAAAAGATCGTGGGTAGTGCCACAAAAGAATCTATGGTCGTTCATGTGACCCCACTGAAATTTTCCTCCAAAGCAAAACAAACAAAATTTGAAAGAAGGCACAATGAGGGCAAGAAGCGTCGGCCAACTCTTAAAAAACGACAAGAGAAGGTTTATCCATTCCCTGACTCTGATGTGGCAGATATGTTGGAGCAACTACTAGAGAAGCAACTTATTCAGCTACCGGAATGCAAGCGGCCGGAACAAGAAGGAAAAATAGATGATCCTAACTACTGCAAGTATCATTAGGTCATTAGTCACCCAGTTGAAATGTGCTTCATGTTGAAGGAACGAATTATGAAGTTGGCTCGTGAAAAGAAGATTGAGCTAGATTTGGATGAAGTAGCTCAGACAAATCACGCTCCAATATCGATGACTTCAAATATTCCAATACTGTCTGTGTCCCATGCTCAAAGACAAAGTCCGATCCAGTTTGGAGAATTCAAGCCTATAGTTGTTTGGTTCTAACAAGAGATTCAAACAACAAATTCCGAAAAGAAAGATGAGCTTGTTGAAGATGAAAACGAAGGGTGGATAGTAGTGACTCATCGAAAGAGAAAACAACTAAACTCCACCCAAAAAGAGTCGCATTCCTATCGATGCTATAGAAGAAAAAACAAGACTCATAAAGAGAAAGGCAAAAAGATGACACGGAAGCCTAAGCCTGCTAAGAAAGAAGACAAAGACTTCCCTCAATTCTGACGGCTGGCAAATTCGGCAGAATTTCTCCCAAGAAGCTTTCTCAATAATCATCAAAAGAAAATATCAGAAGTTATTGCATGTCACACTGTCAGCATAGTGGAAGTCGACAACAATCATGTGACTGCTGAAGAAGTCAAAGACTCAGAAGAAATGAAGCAAAGAACTTATGTCTTCGATCATATTAAGCCTTCAAGTGCTCAATCTTTAGTTTTTCAAAGATTGAGTATGGCCACGGTAGAAGAAGACCAATGTCCAATGACTACTTCTGCTCGAACTTCAGCCTTCAAAAGTCTAAGTATATCCACATTAAAGAAATATCAACCTCTAGCATCTGCTTTTGATCGTCTCAAGACAACAAGCGATCAACATAAAGGAAGGATGAAAATCTTAAAGCCAACGTCATTCCATGAAGAAAACAACGACGAAAAGATTTACGGTCATGTCCCTTCATGCATGAAGAGGAAATTTTCTGTTGACATAAGTACATAAGGTTTCTTGATAGTGAAGCCAAAACTCATCATATTGACGAATCCTACAAATAAAGAGGATAATCAAAACCATGATGAAATAAGAGCTTCTGAAGTTTAAATGAAGAAGCTCCTCATCGCAAGAGCCTAAACTACATGATGCTTCTAACCCACATGAGCTTAAAATGTGAACGGCCCAAAAAAAAAAAAAAAATTGTACGAACTACGTTATGACTTGATCCCTTTCATTATAAAGGGTACGTAGGCAACTTAAAGAAATTTAAGTTTAGTTCCGCATAAAAAAAAAAATTCGAACTACATTATGACTTGATCCCTACCATTAAGAAGGGTATGTAAGCAGCTTGAAAGAAACTTCAAGTTCAGTCCAGTGAAAAAAAAAAATTGAACTACGTCATGATTTGATCCCTTTCTTTAAAGGTACGAAAGGAACTTAAATAAATTTAAGTTTAGTCCATCAGAAAAGGTACCATAACCACCTAAGTATAATACTACAAGATTGATGTTGATCATCCTCGTTAAAGAATGGCACTTCAGATTGAAGATGTTCATCCCTATTGGGGGCAACATAATGAATTGAAGATGTTCATCCCTCGTAAGGAGCCAACACAGTAAATAAAGGGCATACATTTGGAATGCACTTCGCTTCCTCTTTAAAATTAAACTTAGATGCTCCTCCATCTTTAAGTTCAGAGCTTCATTGATGCTTCTCCATCTTTAAGTTCAGAGCTTCATCGATGCTTCTCAATCTTCAAGTTAAGAGGCTTCATCGATGCTTCATCTTCATGCTCAAGTCTGGAGGTTTTGCGATGTTATCTTCATGCTCAAAGTCACAAAGTCAAGCCTACTGCCAAAGCTTTATTGATGCTTCATCAAACTCAAATACAGAAGATTCGCCGATATTTCAAACTTAAATGCGAAGGATTCGCTGATACTTCAAGCTAAAGTGTAGAGGATTGGAAAGTTCAAAGGCTCCGTTGATGCCTCTCCATCTTTAAGTTCAAGATTGGCGTGCATGGCCCCACTTCCATCTTTAAGTTACAGGTCGGTGTACATTACTCCGCTCCATCTTCAAGGTCAAGGTCGGTGTACATGGCTCGGCTCCATCTTTAATGACTCGGTCTACAAAATCATGATGCAGCTTCGCTTCATCTCCAAAATCTGGTGTGGTTCGCTTCATCTCCAAACTGATGACATGACTTCACTTCATCTTCAAAGTCGTGGCGTGGCTTCATTTCATCTCCAAATTGATAGCGTGGTTTCGCTTCATCTCCAAATTGTTGGTGCAGTTTCACTTTATCTCCAAAGTCTGGCGTGGTTCGCTTCATCTCCAAAGTCTGGCGTGGTTCGCTTCATCTCCAAAGTCTGGCGTGGTTCGCTTCATCTCCAAAGAGTCTGGCGTGGTTCGCTTCATCTCCAAACTAATGGCGCGATTTCGCTTCATCTCCAAAGTCGTGGTGCGGTTTCGTTTCATCTCCGAACTGATGGCGCAGTTTCACTTCATCTCCAAACTGATGACGCGACTTCACTCCATCTTCAAAGTCGTGGAGCGGTTTCGTTTCCTCTCCAAAATATTGGTACAACTTCACCTCTTCTCCAAAATTGGTGTAGCTTCACTTCCTCTCCAAAAATGTGAGTGTGGTTCACCTCATATGCGAGATCAAGTTTTAGTTTGTCTAGCTCTACCTCATATGCGAGGACAACTCTAGTCCGTCTGGCTCTGTCTTGTACGCGGAATCACCTCTAGCCAAACCTGACTCCGCTCAAAAACTTGATGGCATATTCTTCTCATCTTCAAGATTTGAATGGGCCCTTCCCATGACGATCAGGATATACGAAGGGTGCTACAAGGTAGACCTTTTTCATAATCCACCTAGGATGATTGAATGTGAGAGTTATAAGCCTTTGCGGGGCCATCACATGACGATCAGGATTGCGACAGAAATG